>NC_053025.1:472078703-472204067 GCF_003073215.2 Triticum urartu
CGCTGGAGCTCAAGAATGGATAGGCAGAGAGAAGGAAGGCATGGATGAAAGAGGTGAATCCTTATCCCTTTATAAAGGCAGTGAATATCAAGCGCCTCCCCACTCACCTTAAAACTCGCCTATTCCCCAAGGGTCATGCAGGCGGCGCGGTTGGATTACCCACGCCCGTATTGATGAGAATCCCGCAATAAAGGGACACGATTTCTGCTTTGACAAGACGTGCTAATAAAACCGCATCTTGAAACATGGAGCGGGAGGCTAAAGAAAAAAATGGTTCGAAATAATGACCGGGCTGTGACGTGATGTCACACTACAAAAGTTGTCAGTGGATTGGACTCGTAAAATATTATACTCTCTGCGTGTGTGTGTGTGGTACTCGTTTTCCAGAGCCGAACACATTTTCTGTATTCGAAAGCTGTTTTGGAGTATTCGGAGGAGGGACCCGCTTTGCAATGCCGAAGATAATCTATGCGCCAGACACATCATCATTGAAGCCTGGTTCAGGGGCTACTGAAGGAGTCCTGGATTAAGGGGTTGATACGTCTCCAACGTATCTATAATTTTTGATTGCTCCATGCTATATTATCTACTATTTTGGACATTATTGGGCTTTATTATCCACTTTTATATTACTTTTGGGACTAACCTATTAACCGGAGGCCCAACCCAGAATTGCTGTTTTTTTTGCCTATTTTAGGGTTTCAAAGAAAAGGAATATCGAAGGAGTCCAAACGGAATGAAACCTTCGGGAACGTGATTTTCTCACCGAACATGATCCAGGAGACTTGGACCCTACGTCAAGAAACAAAGGAGGAGGCCACGAGATAGGGGGGCGCGCCTACCCCCCCAGGCGCGCCCTCCACCCTCATGGGCCCCTGTTGCTCCACCTACATACTCCTTCCTCCTATATATACCTACATACCCCCAAACGATCAAAGACGGAGCCAAAACCCTAATTCCACCGCCACAACTTTCTGTATCCACGAGATCCCATCTGGGGGCCAGTTCCGAAGCTCCGCCGGAGGGGGTATCCATCACAGAGGGCTTCTACATCAACACCATAGCCCCTCCGATGAAGTGTGAGTAGTTTACCTCAGACCTTTGGGTCCATAGTTATTAGCTAGATGACTTCTTCTCTCTTTTTGGATCTCAATACAATGTTCTCCCCCTCTCTTGTGGAGATCTATTCAATGTAATCTTCTTTTTGTGGTGTGTTTGTTGAGACCGATGAATTGTGGGTTTATGATCAAGATTATCTATGAACAATATTTGAATCTTCTATGAATTCTTTGATGTATGATTGGTTATCTTTGCAAGTCTCTTTGAATTATCAGTTTGGTTTGGCCTACTAGATTGATCTTTCTTGCAATGGGAGAAGTGCTTAGCTTTGGGTTCAATCTTGCGGTGTCCCTTCCCAGTGACAGTAGGGGCAGCAAGGCACGTATTGTATTGTTGCCATCGAGGATAACAAGATGGTTTTTTTTATCATATTGCATGAATTTATCCCTCTACATCATGTCATCTTGCTTAGGGCGTTACTCTGTTTTCATGAACTTAATACTCCAGATGCATGCTGGATAGCGGTCGATGAGTGGAGTAATAGTAGTAGATGCAGGTAGGAGTCGGTCTACTTGTCTCGGACATGATGCCTATATACATGATCATAGCTAGATATTCTCATAACTATGCTCAATTCTGTCAATTTCTCAACAGTAATTCGTTCACCCACCGTAAATACCTATGCTCTTGAGAGAAGCCACTAGTGAAACCTATGGCCCCCGGGTCTATCTTCATCATATTAATCTTCCAACACTTAGTTATTTCCTTTGCTTTTTTACTTAGCTTTTATTTTACTTTGTATATTTATCACAAAAATACCAAAAATATTATCTTATCATATCTATCAGATCTCACTCTCGTAAGTGACCGTGAAGGGATTGACAACCCCTTATCGCGTTGGTTGCGAGGAGTTATTTGCTTTGTGCAGGTACGAGGGACTCGCGCGTAGCCTCCTACTCGATTGATACCTTGGTTCTCAAAAACTGAGGGAAATACTTACGCTACTTTGCTGCATCATCCTTTCCTCTTCAAGGAAATCCAACACAATGCTCAAGAGGTAGCAGGGGTCCTCAGGCATCCGGCCTGTGTGACATCGCCGGACTAATGTGCTATGAAGATACAAGACAGAAGACTCTCTCCCGTGTCCGGATGGGACTCTCCTTGGCGTGCATGGCAAGCCTGGCGTTCAGATATGAAGATTCCTTTCTCTTTAACCGACTTTGTACAACCCTAGTCCCCCGGTGTCTATATAAACTGGAGGGTTTAGTCCGTAGAGGCAATCACAATCATATAGGCTAGACTTCTAGGGTTTTAGCCATTATGATCTCGTGGTAGGTCAACTCTTGTAATCCTCATACTCATCAATATCAATCAAGTAGGACGTAGGGTATTAGCTCCATCAAGAGGGCCCGAACTTGGGTAAATATCGTGTCCCCTACCTCCTGTTACCATCAACCTTAGGCGCACAGGGACCCCCTACCCTAGATCCGTCGGTTTTGACACTGACACCGATGCACTAGGAATTACACCTAGATCGGATATGAACTCCTTCATCCAGACTCCTTCATTTGCTGCTTCCGAAGCAGCTATGTATTCTGCTTCACACGTAGATCCCGCTACGGCACTCTGCTTAGAACTGCACCAACTGACAGCTCCACCATTCAATAAAAATATGTATCCGGTTTGTGACTTAGATTCATCCGGATCAGTGTCAAAGCTTGCATCGACGTAACCGTTTACGACGAGCTCTTTGTCACCTCCATAAACGAGAAACATATACTTAGTACTTTTCAGGTATTTCAGGATGTTCTTGATCGCTGTCCAGTGACCACTCCTATATTACTTTGGTACCTCCCTGCTAAACTAATAGCAAGGCACACATCAGGTATGGTACATAGCATTTCATACATGATAGAACCTATGGCTGAGGCATAGGGAATGACTTTCATTTTCTCTCTATCTTCTACAGTGGTCGGGCATTGAGTCTGACTCAACTTCACACCTTGTAACACAGGCAAGAACACTTTCTTTGACTGGTCCATTTTGAACTTCTTCAAACCTTTATCAAGGTATGTGCTTTGTGAAATTCCAGTTAAGCGTCTTGATCTATCTCTATAGATCTTGATGCACAATATATAAGCAGCTTCACCGAGGTCTTTCATTGAAAAATTCTTATTCAAGTATCCTTTTATGTTATTCAAAAATTTAGTATCATTTTCGATCAATAATATGTCATCCACATATAATATCAGAAATGCAATAGAGCTCCCCCTCACTTTCTTGTAAATACAGGCTTCTCCAAAAGTCTGTATAAAACCACATGCTTTGATCACACTATCAAAGCGAATATTCCAACTCCAGGAGGCTTGCACCAGTCCATAAATGGATCACTGGAGCTTGCACACTTTGTTAGCACCTTTTGGATCGACAAAACCTTTTGGTTGCATCATATACAATTCTTCTTTAAGATATCCATTAAGGAATGCAATTTTGACATCCATTTGCCAAATTTCATAATCATAAAATGCGGCAATTGCTAACATGATTCAGACAGACTTAAGCATCGCTACTGGTGAGAAGATCTCATCGTAGTCAACTCCTTGAACTTGTCGAAAACCTTTAGCAACAAGTCGAGCTTTGTAGACAGTAACATTACCGTCAACGTCAGTCTTCTTCTTGAAGATCCATTTATTCTATATGGCTTGCCGATCATCGGGCAAGTCAACCAAAGTCCACACTTTGTTCTCATACATGGATCCCATCTCAGATTTCATGGCCTCTAACCATTTTGCGGAATCTGGGCTCATCATCGCTTCCTGATGACCCACAAGTATAGGGGATCTATCGTAGTCCTTTCGATAAGTAAGAGTGTCGAACCCAACGAGGAGCAGAAGGAAATGATAAGCAATTTTCAGTAAGGTATTCTCTGCAAGCACTGAAATTATCGGTAACAGATAGTTTTGTGATAAGGTAATTTGTAACGGGTAACAAGTAATAAAAGTAAACAAGGTGCAGCAAGGTGGCCCAATCCTTTTTGTAGCAAAGGACAATCCTGGACAAACTCTTATATAAAGGAAAACGCTCCCGAGGACACATGGGAATTATTGTCAAGCTAGTTTTCATCACGTTCATATGATTCGTGTTAGGTACTTTGATAATTTGATATGTGGGTGGACCGGTGCTTGGGTACTTCCCTTCCTTGGACAAGCATCCTGCTTATGATTAACCCCTCTTGCAAGCATTTGCAACTACAAAAGAAATATTAAGGTAAACCTAACCATAGCATGAAACATATGGATCCAAATCAGCCCCTTACGAAGCAACTCATAAACTAGGGTTTAAGCTTCTGTCACTCTAGCAACCCATCATCTACTTATTACTTCCCAATGCCTTCCTCTAGGCCCAAATAATGGTGAAGTGTCATTTAGTCGACGTTCACATGACACCACTAGAGGAGAGACAACATACATCTCATCAAAATATCAAACGAATACCAAATTCACATGACTACTTATAGCAAGACTTCTCCCATGTCCTCAGGAACAAACTTAACTACTCACAAATCATATTCATGTTCATAATCAGAGGGGTATTAATATGCATAAAGGATCTGAACATATGATCTTCCACCGAATAAACCAACTAGCATCAACTACAAGGAGTAATCAACACTACTAGCAACCCACAGGTACCAATCTGAGGTTTTGGGACAAAGATTGGATACAAGAGATGAACTAGGGTTTGAGATGAGATGGTGCTGGTGAAGATGTTGATGGATATTGACCCCCTCCCGATGAGAGGATCGATGGTGATGACGATGGTGATGATTTCCCCCTCCCAGAGGGAAGTTTCCCCGGCAGAACAGCTCCGCCGGAGCCCTAGATTGTTTCCGCCAAGGTTCCGCCAAGGTTCAAGCGGAAGCCGATACCGAAAAATATGACCAAATGTTTAGAGATAGAGGTGTCGATAAAATAAAATACAGACAAGAGGGCATCATGATCATTCTTATATCAGCAACATATATATATATATTCTCATATGATTTCTTATGCTAAAGTAACAATTCATTCACAATTTCAAGTATGAATCAGAAACTTCATTGAAAACTAACAAACTATAATCTCAGTCATTGAAGCAATTGCAATTTATCGTAACATTGGAGAGAGTCAATATAAGAGCTTTTCAGCAAGTCCACATACTCAACTATCATTTAGTCTTTCACAATTGCTAACACTCACACAATACTTATGGGTATGAAGTTTTAATCGGACACAGAGAAAGATAGGGGCTTATAGTTTTGCCTCCCAACCTTTTAACTCAAGGGTAATGTCAACAATAATATTTCATGAAAACTCACATCCAATTAGCTATATATATCAGGATCTTTCCAACACATTGTGCTCGCCAAAGGATAAAATGTAAAAAGGAAAGGTTAAGATCACCATGACTCTTGTATGAAGTATAAGATAAGAATAAAAGATAGGCCCTTCGTAGAGGGAAGCAGAGGTTGTCATGTGCTTTTATGGTTGGATGCACGAAATCTTAATGCAAAAGAACGTCACTTTATATTGCCACTTGTGATATGGACCTTTATTATGCAGTCCGTCACTTTTATTTCTTCCACATCACAAGATCGTATAAAGCTTGTTTTCTCCGCACTAATAAATCATACATATTTAGAGAGCAATTTTTATTGCTTGCAACAATGACAACTTACTTGAAGGATCTTACTCAATCCATAGGTAGGTATGGTGGACTCTCAAGGGAAAACTGGGTTTAAGGACATTTGGAAGCACAAGTAGTATCTCTACTTGGTGCAAAGAATTTTGCTAGCATGAGAGGGAAAGGCAAGCTCAACATGTTGGATGATCCATGACAATATAATTTATCTCAGATGTAAGAAAACATAACCCATTATGTTGTCTTCCTTGTCCAACATCAACTCTTTAGCATGTCATATTTTAATGAGTGCTCACAATCATAAAAGATGTCCAAGATAGTATATTTATATGTGAAAACCTCTCTTTCTTTATTACTTCCTATTAATTGCAACAATGACCAAAACTATGTTTGTCAACTCTCAACAACTTTATTCATCATACTCTTCATATGTGAAGTCATTACTCTCCATAAGATCCATATGATCTCTTTAATTCTTTTTATTCTTTCTGTTCTCTTTTATTTTTATTCCCTCAAGATCATAGAAAGATGGCAAAGCCCTTGACTCAACACTGATCTTTATTATATATAGCTCATGGACTCGATTACAAAGAAGCATCATAAAGCAAAACTCAAAACTAGATCATACTAAAACTTTATTCTACTAGATCAAGATATTACCAAAAGGATCGAACTAAGAAAAACGGTAAAGATAAAAAGGTGTGATGGTGATAAGATACCGGGGCACTCCCCTAAGATTGGCAGTTGCCAAGGGGAGTGCCCATACCAGATACTCGGTTCTTCTTTGTTGGTGAAGAAGATGATGGCAACGATGGATAGTCGCACATTGTAACATCCCAAAATTTCAATTTGGAATGTTATACATTAGACCATCATTGCATATCATAATTTATTTGCTTTTGGTTTTGATCCTAGAAATTCCACGCAACTCAAGGACCCACGAAGAGAGTTGGGATTTCGTTATTTTCATATTTGAGTTTTCTCAAATTTTGCGAATAGGATCATTTGATTTTAATTATTTTATCATCAATTATTTCTATTACAAAAATATGAGAGAGGGAATAAAATGACTTTCCCAAAATAAAGAAATATTGAGGATTTAATAATAAAATCAAATAAGATTTTATTTCGGAGTTTTTCAGTATTTTATTTGAATTTAGGAAAAATGTGCGTTTTTCAAAATTGCATTTAGGCCCCAAATAAATGTTCACCTTGTGCGGCTTGATTTTATAAGCCCGGGAAAATTTATTTCGGGATTTTTGGAGTCCATTTAGTATTTCTTTTATTTGTTTTTCTGCACGGAATAATTAAAAAAACGCGAACCGACTTTGGGCCGTACCCGAGCGGGACTCCGCCCGGGGGCAGCCTTTAAATAGCCGCCGCCCGAGCCGCCCCAGCCCACCAGAGCGGCCGCCAACCCTAACCCTAGCCGCGCCTCGATCCGCGCGCCGCCTGCCGCCGCCGGAGCCGCCGCCGACCCGCCTCCCGAGGTAAAAAAAAGAGAGAAAAAAGTCGCGGTTTTTATTTTTTTAGTTTCGGTTTTTATAAATAGATTGGTTTTTCCAATTTATTTATTTAGCGAGCGTTCGTCCGTTCGTTCGTTCTAGCGAACGTTCGTCGTTTTTCTTTTTCTTGGATTAAATCTGCGATTTTTCTGATCGCGATTCCTGATCCGATTTTCGTTTTAGTATAACTTTTAGCTCGTTTGTCGGAATCAGGCGATTCAAGCGCCTGGAGTTTCGTCTCAAAACCCTCTATCCGTTTAACCAACTTAAACAAGTTTTTGCCACTGTAAAAATTGCCCTAGATCTAGAATAGTAAACGAAGCTTGTTTCTTTTGCCGTTTGACTTTCATTGCTTCGTTTGATTTGATTCTTTTTGCAAACCAGAGTTCTTAAGTTGAACCTTCTGGTTAGATCTCTTATTTGATTTTACCTCTGCATTAGATGAATACTTATTGTATGCTTTTTTGTTTGCCTGCGATAGAATACCCGGAGTGCGCCGTCTATTACTTCGAATCTCTAGGTTCCGCGGATCATCAGCAAGGCAAGTAACACTTTGATCATACCTCCTACTACCCAGTTTTATTGCATTAGATCAATCCTCAAACATTGCATGATTAGGATCTAATTAAATTGTGGGATGGGAAGTAGTTGAGGTAGTACCTATTACCTGTTATATTATCAAACCTTTGGGAGTCACTTCTACGTTTGCCTATTATGCCATGCTATGCTAGTAGACGTGGATTGGGTGAGTGATACCCATGACAGATGTGAGTTGTTAATTAATGGTTCATCTAAGGTGGCAACTTAAACACACATCTGGGTGGATTGAGGTACCTGGGTATTCCAGGATTGCCTGTTTTTCTTTATGGACCGCCACCCAGGCCCAAAGGGATCATGAGATTTTTCATACTAGAAACTTCCGTGTGCAGCCACAAGCTATTATGGGCTCTAGCATAGTTGATTAAGTCATGCAAACTCTTACAGGGTAGACTAGCAGATGTAGGGGAAAGTAGGTGTAACGGTCTATCCATCGTAAGGTGCTAGCGCTTCTGAAAGACTATGTCTCGGTCATCCGTTTCTCAAACACCATGTAGTGCGAGAAACCAAACGGAGGCGATCGAGTCTTGTGGGGAAAAGTGCACAAACCTCTGTAGAGTGTATAAACTAATCATGATTAGCCGTGTCCCCGGTTATGGACAACTTGAGTATCTAGTACTTGGATTATCATGTGAATCTCAACATGTTACTCTAAAATTTAATTTTGTTGGGTTTTGTTTAATGATGATGCTTAATTGGGATTGAGAATGCTGTCAACCATTCTCATTGTTTAACAACTACCATGATAGTTAAATAAAATTTATTCCTTTGCAGTAGGGAAAAATTGGTCTTTCGCAAAACTGTAACCATAGAGCTTTCCACCAGCCAAATATGCATATAGTATAGCTGTTTCATTCCATTACTCTCTATGTGTTACCTTTGCCAGCATATTCCATGTGCTGACCCGTTTTGGGCTGCAACGTTAATGTTGCAGACTTTTCAGACGACGATTAAGGAGTTTTAGGTCGTGGTTCTATACTCAGTGATGCCGTTGGAGTTGATGGACTCACTTATCTTCCAAGCCTTTCGCTGTTATAGTTATTAGATGGCCTTAAGCCATATTTATTGTAATAAGTTCCCTATTGAGACACTCGATGTAATAAGTGTGTGATTGCTACTCTGTTATAAATCCTCCGAGTACTGTGTGGTGTCAACATTACTGATCCAGGGATGACACCTGAGCACAGAGATCATACTGTTTGAGGTCTGGTCGCTACAGAGATGGTATCAGAGCACACGCTGACTGTAGGACATGACCACTAAGCTAAAGACCTAGATCACTATTCACTCTCTTCTCTTCTGACATCTCATCTTTTCTACTCTTTAGGATGGCGGATGCAAGGAACAAGTTCACACAACCGGATGAAGATACACCCTTTGGACGTCACTTGAAGGAAGTCACTAGATACCTGAACATAGGAGTACCAAGCTTCACCGGAACCTACAGCGCCACTTTACCTGAAGAAGAGCGCTGGATGATTCAAGTTCAAGTTCCAGGAAGGACGTTCATGCCAGTCACTGAGCCCATAGAGTTTTCTTTTGATGCACCAACTTGGAGTCTAGGAAAGAGCATGGCAGCTCACATCGCCATGGGACGCATTGGAGAAGTCTACCACAATGATCTCAAGGATACTATCTACCAGATTTGTGGGCGCCGAGATGAACACCGGGAGATGATCAGCACCAGAAAGGATAGATCAGTTGCAGCTTTTATCCAGGAGTTAAACCAGCACATTCGACGACAGGAGAACCAGATGTGCACCGACATGATAGATCTGAAGAAGGCAAGGACAAGAATCAAGGAACTGGAGGAAGAACTCAAGGCTAGACGTGAAGATTATGAAGAGGAAATTGAATAATTAGTGGATAAGAATGCCGACCTAACAATGAAGATCGGGATATTTATGGGAGGCCCTACACCAGTAGATGAAGACGAAGAACCCAAGGAGATTCGCCCGGAAGACTACATCATCATCGACGACACCGACTCGGATCTAGAAGATAGCGATGATGACTATGTTGATGAAGCCAGAGCAGATATCATGGAGTCTGCAACCGAAGAATATTTCTAGTAGACCACCTCATCAGTAGTAGTAGTCCACCATGTAAATACAGTAGTCCGAGCACTTTTGCGATAGTTAGACCGATTGTATGACCTTGTTTGAATGAATGAAGTGAATTGTTTGCTTTTGCCTCATGTGCATATGGGTAGTGTTTTCTCTTTAGACCCCCTCTATTCTTAAATCTCATCTTTTCTAAACCCTCAGATGCCTCCGAGACGTGACCCCGGATTTACCTTTCCACCGGAGCTCACCTAGTTGATCCAGCAGCAGAACACATTGATGCAGTTACTAGTCCAGAATCAGAATCAGGGGAACAAAAACAACAACCCACCACCACCACCACCACCTATTGATCACTTAGCCCGTTTTCTTAGGATGAATCCGCCGGTGTTTTCTAGTAGCACCGAGCCGATAGTAGCAGATGATTGGCTCCGCAAGACAGCTAGGGAGTTGACCACAGCAGGGTGCACAGATGCGGAGAAGGTGAAGTTTGCCGCACACCAGCTTGAAGGACTCGCAACATCATGGTGGGAGAATTTCACAGCCACTTTCCCTGTCGACACTGTCACATGGGACCAGTTTCAGCAGGCTTTTCGTACTGCCCATGTTTCAGCAGGAGCTATGGCCACGAAGAAGCGTGAGTTTCGCAACTTGCGCCAAGGAGGACGAACAGTTGGCCAGTATGTGGAGGACTTTAGTAAATTAGCACGTTATGCCCCAGATGACATTGCTACGGATGCAGCTAAGCAGGAGAAGTTTCTGGAAGGACTGAATGATGAGTTGAGCATGCAGTTGATGGTAGCAACCTTCAACAACTACCAGGAGTTGGTAGATCGTGCTCTTATGATTGAAGGGAAGCAGCAGCAAATTGAGAACCACAAGAGGAAGTATGGACAAGGGAAGTACAATTCTGGAGCCCAGCAGAAGCCACGTTTTACCCCTAGATCGGGAGGACATTTTCAGCATACCCATGGAGGAGGTAGCTCGCACAATCACAATGGCACCAAGAATGGTAATGGGAATGGAGGAAGCAACGACCAGAACCGTACCAACCCATCAACCCCAGCCAAGAAGGACCTGAGCCAAGTCACTTGCTTTAAGTGCCAGAAGACCGGACATTATGCCAATGAATGTCCTGAAGGCCAGAATGGCAACGGAAGCTCTGGGAAGAAGCCGAACCCTTTCAACAGGGGACAGGTGAACCACGTTAACATGGAGGAGGTTGAAGAGCAGTCGGATGCCGTAATTGGTAAGTTTTTGGTTAAGTCAATTACTGCACTCGTTCTTTTTGATACTGGTGCATCGCATTGATACATATCAAGGGGATTTGTGGATAAGTATAACCTGCCCACTAAGGTTCTTAGAACACCTATGCTAGTAAGCTCACCAGGAGCGGAGTATATGGCCAGTCAAGGATGTTTTCAAGTGCCATTGAGTATAGGTAGGCATGTGTTTCCCTCGGATTTAATCATTTTGGAATCACAAGGATTGGATGTAATTCTGGGTATGGATTGGCTGTCGATGTATGGAGGAACCATTGATTGCGCCAGTAAGACAATTTTGCTTACTACCCCAGAAGGGAGAAGGATCAAGTATGTATCCCGGCATGTGCCAAAAAGGACTCAAGTAAATTGTTTAACAGGAGTTATGTAGGAGGAAGTACCAGTGGTGAAGGATTTCCCTGATGTATTTCCAGAAGAGTTGCCAGGCATGCCACCGGACAGAGATATTGAGTTTTTGATTGAGCTTTTGCCAGGCACAGGGCCAATATCTAAGATACCATATAGGATGCCCGCAAAGGATTTGGTGGAGATTAAGAAGCAGATTAAGGAGTTACTAAATAAAGGATATATTCGCCCAAGTTCTTCGCCTTGGGGATCGCTAGTACTTCTAGTGGAGAGAAAGGATGGATCGTTAAGGATGGTTGTTGATTATCGAGGATTGAATGAAGTAACCATCAAGAACAAGTACCCACTACCAATGATCAATGATCTGTTTGATCGATTGCAAGGAGCTAAGGTATTTTCCAAGATCGATCTGCGATCAGGATACCACCAGTTGAAGATTCGAGAACAGGATATACCTAAGATAACTTTTACCACCAGGTATGGGCTGTACGAGTATACCGTTATGTCATTTGGTCTGACTAACGCACCTGCCTATTTTATGAACATGATGAACAAAGTGTTTATGGAGTTCTTGGATAAGTTCATCGTGGTGTTCATTGATGATATTCTGGTTCACTCAAAAAGTGAAGAGGAGCATAAGGAGCATTTGTGATTGGTACTTGAGAAGCTCAGAGAACATCAGTTGTATGCCAAGTTCAGCAAATGTGAGTTTTGGTTGAAGGAAGTAGGATTCCTCGGACACGTTATATCCGGAGAAGGTATATCAGTAGATCCCACTAAAGTTGATACCGTGACCAAGTGGGAGGCACCAACAACAGTTGGAGAGATCCGGAGTTTCCTTGGACTCGCAGGATACTACCGGAGATTCATTGAGAATTTCTGAAAGATTGCGAAGCCTATGACGGAGTTGTTGAAAAAGGATACCAAGTTCATATGGACCGAGGAGTGTGAGGCTAGTTTCCAGGAGTTGAAGAAACGCTTGGTTACTTCACCAGTGTTGATTTTGCCAGACCAGACCAAGGATTATGAGGTGTACTGCGACGCTTCACGTCGAGGACTTGGAGCAGTGCTTATGCAAGAAGGGAGAGTTGTTTCATATGCCTCAAGACAGCTTAAGCCTCACAAGTTGAATTATGCTACACATGATTTGGAGTTAGCAGCCGTAGTGCATGCACTGAAGACTTAGAGACATTTCCTCATTGGAAATCATTGTGAGGTGTACACGGATCACAAGAGTTTGAAGTACATTTTCACGCAGAAGGATTTGAACCTCAGACAAAGGAGATGGTTGGAGCTCATCAAGGATTATGATATGAGATTGCATTACCATCCCGGAAAAGCTAATGTAGTAGCTGACGCATTAAGACGCAAAAGCCATGTCAATACACTAATGACAGGAGAAATACCAAGGGAGTTAGCAGAAAATCTTCGTGAACTATTTTTGGAAATAGTTCTGAGAGGCTATGTAGCAGCATTGGAGATTCAGTCAACTTTGATGGATAGAATTAGAGAAGCTCAGAAGACTGACAAGGAGATTGCCTCCATAAAGGATAAAATGAGCGAAGGAAAGGCTAAAGGATTTCGTGAGGATGAGCACGACACCCTATGGTTTGAAGACCGTGTTTATGTGCCCAATGACCCGGAGATCAAGAAGTTGATTCTGCAAGAGGCACACGATTCACCATATTTGATTCACCCAGGAAATACCAAGTTGTATTTGGATTTGAAGGATATTTTCTGGTGGACCGGAATGAAGAAAGATATTGCGGAGTATGTAGCAGTTTGTGATGTATGTCATAGAGTAAAGGCAGAGCATCAGAAGCCAGCAGGATTGCTACAGCCATTGCCGATACCCGAATGGAAGTGGGATAAGTTAGGCATGGATTTTATCACGGGATTACCCAGGACTCGTTCAAGCTATGACTCGATTTGGGTTGTAGTTGATCGGTTGACGAAAGTAGCTCATTTCATCCCGGTAAAGACCACTTACACCAGTGCTAAGTTGGCAAAGATATACATGACCAGGATTGTATGCTTACATGGAGTTCCGAGGAGTATAGTATCCGATAGAGGAACCCAGTTTACCTCAAAGTTCTGGAATCAGTTGCACGAAACTTTGGGTACCAGGCTAGAGTTCAGCACAACTTTTCATCCACAGACAGATGGACCGACCGAGAGAGTCAATCAGATTTTGGAGGACATGCTGAGAGCTTGTGCGCTAGATTATGGATCTAGTTGGGACAAGAATTTGTCGTATGCAGAGTTCTCTTACAACAACAGTTATCAATCTAGTTTAAAGATGGCCCCTTTTGAAGCCTTGTACAGAAGGAGGTGCAGGACACCCTTGACGTGGGATGAAGTTGGAGACCGCCAGTTGTTTGGACCTGACTTGATTAAGGAGTCTGAACAGAAGGTGAAATTGATTCGCGATAGGCTCAAGATAGCCCAGTCCAGACAGAAGAGTTATGCAGATTCTAAACGCAAGGAGACAGTTTACGAAGTTGGAGATAGAGCTTATCTTTGAGTATCCCTACTTCGGGGAACAAAGCGCTTTGGTGTTAAAGGAAAGTTAGCGCCATGATTTGTAGGACCATACGGAGTATTGGAACGTATGGGAGAAGTGGCCTACAAGTTGGAATTTCCTGAAGGATTGTCAGGAGTTCATGATGTGTTCCACGTTTCTCAGTTGAAGAAGTGCCACGCGGAGATGGCTGACATACCTTTGAGAGACACCGTGCCATTGGAAGCAATTCAGTTGGATAACGATTTGACCTATGAGGAGAAACCAGTTAAGATTCTAAAGTATGCCAGTCGAGTCACCCGTAGCAAGGTTATCAAGTTCTGTAAGGTTCAATGGAGCCACCACACGGAGCATGAAGCCACCTGGGAGCGAGAGGAAGATTTGCTCAAGGACCACCCTCACCTATTTTCTAGCCAACCCGAATCTCGAAGGCGAGATTCATCTTAAGGGGGGTAGGTTTGTAACATCCCAAATTTTCAATTTGGAATGTCATACATTAGACCATCATTGCATATCATAATTTATTTGCTTTTGGTTTTGATCCTAGAAATTCCACGCAACTCAAGGACCCACGGAGAGAGTTGGGGATTTCGTTATTTTCATATTTGAGTTTTCTCAAATTTTGCGAATAGGATCATTTGATTTTAATTATTTTATCATCAATTATTTCTATTACAAAAATATGAGAGAGGGAATAAAATGACTTTCCCAAAATAAAGAAATATTGAGGATTTAATAATAAAATCGAATAAGATTTTATTTCGGAGTTTTTCGGTATTTTATTTGAATTTAGGAAAAATGTGCGTTTTTCAAAATTGCATTTAGGCCCCAAAAAAATGTTCACCTTGTGTGGCTTGATTTTAGAAGCCCGGGGAAATTTATTTCGGGATTTTTGGAGTCCGTTTAGTATTTCTTTTATTTGTTTTTCTGTGCGGAATAATTAAAAAAACGCGAACCGACTTTGGGTCGTACCCGAGCGGGACTCCGCCCGGGGGCAGCCTTTAAATAGCCGCCCGAGCCGCCCCAGCCCACCAGAGCCGCCGCCAACCCTAACCCTAGCCGCGCCTCGATCCGCGTGCCCGCCGCCGTCGCCGGAGCCGCCGCCGACCCGCCTCTCGAGGTAAAAAAAGAGAGAAAAAAAGTCGCGGTTTTTATTTCTTTTTAGTTTCGGTTTTTATAAATAGATCGGTTTTTCCTATTTATTTATTTAGCGAGTGCTCGTCCGTTCGTTCGTTCTAGCGAATGTTCTTCGTTTTTCTTTTTCTCGGATTAAATCTGCGATTTTTCTGATCGCGATTCCTGATCCGATTTTCATTTTAGTATAACTTTTCGCTCGTTTGTCGGAATCAAGCGATTCAAGCGCCTGGAGTTTCGTCTCGAAACCCTCTATCCGTTTAACCAACTTAAACAAGTTTTTGCCACTGTAAAAATTGCCCTAGATCTAGAATAGTAAATGAAGCTTGTTTCTTTTGCCGTTTGACTTTCGTTGCTTCGTTTGATTTGATTCTTTTTGCAAACCGGAGTTCTTAAGTTGAACCTTCTGGTTAGATCTCTTATTTGAGTTTTACCTGTGCATTAGATGAATACTTATTGTATGCTTGTTTGTTTGTCTGTGATAGAATACCCGGAGTGCGCCGTCTGTTACTTCGAATCTCTAGGTTTCGCGGATCATCAGCAAGGCAAGTAACACTTTGATCATACCTCCTACTACCCAGTTTTATTGCATTAGATCAATCCTCAAACATTGCATGATTAGGATCTAATTAAATTGTGGGATGGGAAGTAGTTGAGGTAGTACCTATTACCTGTTATATTATCAAACCTTTGGGAGTCACTTCTACGTTTGCCTATTATGCCATGCTATGCTAGTAGACGTGGATTGGGTGAGTGATATCCATGACAGATGTGAGTTGTTAATCAATGGTTTATCTAAGGTGGCAACTTAAACACACATCTGGGTGGATTGAGGTACCTGGGTATTCCAGGATTGCCTGTTTTTCTTTATGGACCGCCACCCAGACCCAAAGGGATCATGAGATTTTTCATACTAGAAACTTCCGTGTGTAGCCACAAGCTATTATGGGATCTAGCATAGTTGATTAAGTCGTGCGAACTCTTACAGGGTAGACTAGCAGATGTAGGGGAAAGTAGGTGTAACGGTCTATCCATCTTAAGGTGCTAGCGCTTCTGAAAGACTATGTCTCGGTCATCCGTTTCTCAAACACCATGTAGTGCGAGAAACCAAACGGAGGCGATCGAGTCTTGTGGGGAAAAGTGCGCAAACCTCTGCAGAGTGTATAAACTAATCATGATTAGCCGTGTCCCCGGTTATGGACAGCTTGAGTATCTAGTACTTGGATTATCATGTGAATCTCAACATGTTACTCTAAAATTTAATTTTGTTGGGTTTTGTTTAATGATGATGCTTAATTGGGATTGAGAATGTTGTCAACCATTCTCAATGTTTAACAACTACCATGATAGTTAAATAAAATTTATTCCTTTGCAGTAGGGAAAAATTGGCCTTTCGCAAAACTGTAACCATAGAGCTTTCCACCAGCCAAATATGCATATAGTATAGCTGTTTCATTCCATTACTCTCTATGTGTTACCTTTGCCAGCATATTCCATGTGCTGACCCGTTTCGGGCTGCAACATTAATGTTGCAGACTTTTCAGACGATGATTAAGGAGTTTTAGGTCGTGGTTCTATACTCAGTGATGCCGTTGGAGTTGATGGACTCACTTATCTTCCAAGCCTTCCGCTGTTATAGTTATTAGATGGCCTTAAGCCATATTTATTGTAATAAGTTCAATATTGAGACACTCGATGTAATAAGTGTGTGATTGCTACTCTGTTATAAATCCTCCGAGTACTGTGTGGTGTCAGCATTACTGATCCAGGGATGACACCTGAGCACAGAGATCAGACTGTTTGAGGTCTGGTCGCTACACACATCGAGCATAGGAGATCCTCCAATTTGTGGATGATGCCCTTGAGTGCGATGATATGCTCCTTCAATAAAATATTTTCACTTGGGAGATACTTGTTTTGAATGCGAGCTAACTCAATCATCTTGAAAGATTCAATCTCTGTTGGGGTAAGAAGATTGTGATGAGGTTGAAGGATGTCTTCGTCTTCTACTACCGGAACTTGATCTCCCATGGCCTTCTTGATCCCATCATCTTTGGTGATCTCCCCGGATTCTTCTCTCTTCAGCTCTGTCTTCATTAGCCAAGCATCGTTGCCCTCATTGTTGGAGGAAGGAGACAACATGATGCCTGGCCTTGACAAACCTGGCAGAAAACAGCTCAAAACAAAAACATGAGATATTTGTGTGATACAGTGGTCAAAACCTTCGGGAGATTATATAATGAATTTTTACCGACCAAAAGAAGTATCGTGCAAGAAAACGGAGTCCGGAGAGCACACGAGGTGCCCACAAGGCAGGGGGTGCACCCAGGGGTGTAGGGCGCGCCCTCCACCCTCATGGAAGCCTCGTGTCCTTCCCGGACTGCTTCTTATTTTCCTATTTTCTTAAATATTCCAAAACGGAGAAAAATTTCTATTAGAACTGTTTTGGAGTCGGTTTACTTACCATACCTCATACCTATTCCTTTTCAGAGTCTGAAACGTTCTGGAAAGTGTCCTTTATGTATTCCTCCGGGGTTACGGTTTCTATAACATTAGTTTCAACATTTATAGGATTACCTAAGATATAATGTTTGATTCTTTGACCGTTCACCACCCTCGGATTTGTGCCTTCGAAGTTGTTGTTTTTTATGGCACTGGAACGATAGACCTCCTCGATAATGTAAGGACCTTCCCATTTTGAGAGGAGCTTTCCTGCAAAAAATCTTAAACGAGAGTTGTATAACAATACATACTCACCTACATTAAACTCATGTTTTCATATCCTTTTGTCATGCCATCTTTTAACTTTTTCTTTAAACAGTTTGGCATTCTCATAAGCCCGGGTTCTCCATTCATCAAGTGAGCTAATGTCAAATAACCTCTTCTCACCGGCAAGTTGGAAATCATAATTGAGCTCTTTAATGGCCTAATATGCCTTATGTTCTAGTTCGATAGGTAAGTGACATGCTTTTCCATAAACCATTTTATACGAAGACATGCCCATAGGATTTTTATATGCAGTTCTATAAGCCCATAATGCATCATCAAGTTTCTTGGACCAATTCTTTCTAGATCTATTAATAGTATTTTGCAAAATTAATTTAAGCTCTCTATTACTCAGTTCTATTTGACCACTAGATTGTGGATGATACGGAGATGCAATTCTATGATTAACATCATACTTAGCAAGCATTTTACGAAAAGCACCATGAATAAAATGTGAACCACCATCAGTCATTAAGTATCTAGGGACTCCAAACCTCAGAAAAATAACTTCTTTAAGCATCTTAATTGTAACGCCCTCAATGCGGCTATAGCTCCCACGTGTCGAGGCACAACTTAGAGACATAACCGCATTGAAAGCAATGTCGCAAGTTAGGTAATCATCACAACATCCCATGTAATATAGATAATAAAAGGGGAGATACATAGTTGGCTTACACTCGCCACGTCAATCAAAGCACATAAATAGCATTACAACATTCAAACACTCATGGCCTGACTACGACGCCAAAATAAAAGATAACCCAACATGCGACACGGTCCCGATCACCCCAACTGGGCACCACTACTGATCATCAGGGAAAGACACGTAGTATCGTTGAGAGTCCTTGTCGAACTCCCACTTGAGCTCAAGCGCGTCATCTGGAGCGGAAACATCAGGCCCTGCATCTGGTTTGGAAGTAATCTGTGAGCCATAGGGACTCAGCAATCTCGCACCCTTGCGATCAAGACTATTTAAGCTTATAGGTAAGGCAAGGTAAAATATGTGGAGTTGCAGCAAGCGACTAGCATATATGGTGGCTATCCTATTCGAAAAAGAGAGCGAGAAGAGGAGGCAAAGCGCGAGCGAGTAATCTAGAGAACAACCTGCGCAAGCATTACTCCAACATCGTGTTCACTTCCCGGACTCCGCCGAGAAGAGACCATCATGGTAACTCACACTGTTGATTCATTTTAATTAAGTTAAGGTTCAAGTTATCTACAACCGGACATTAACAAATTCCCATCTGCCCATAACCGCGGGCACGGCTTTCGAAAGTTCAAATCCCTGCAGGGGAGTCCCAACTTAGCCCATGACAAGCTCTCACGGTCAACGAAGGAATAGACCTTCTCCCGAGACATTCCGATTAGGCTCGGTATCCCGGTTCTACAAGACACTTCGACAAGTTAAAACAAATCCAGCAACACCGCCCGAATGTGCCGACAAATCCCGATAGGAGCTGCACGTATCTTGTTCTTAGGGCACACTCAGATGAGCCAGACGTCGGGTAGGCCAGCCCAGAGTTGCCCCTACTAGCCCCGGACATCGCTCGGTTGGACCAACACTCAGATGAGCACTGGCCCGGGGGGGGGGGCTAAAATAAGATGACCCTCGGGCTCCAGAAACCCAAGGGAAAAAGAGGCTAGGTGGCAAATGGTAAAACCAAGGTTGGGCATTGCTGGAAAAGATTTAATCAAGGCAAACTATCAAGGGGTTCCCATTATCACCCAACCGCGTAAGGAACGCAAAATCCGGTAACATAACACCGATATGACGGAAAACTAGGGCGGCAAGAGTGGAACAAAACACTAGGCGAGAGGCCGAGCCTTCCACCCTTTACCAAGTATATAGATGCATTAAGATAACAAGGCAGTATAATGATATCCCAACAAGTAAATAATGTTCCAACAAGGAACGGTCTCCAATCTTCACCTGCAACTAGCAACGCTATAAGAGGGGCTGAGCAAAGCGGTAACATAGCCAATCAACAGTTTGCTAGGACATGGTGGGTTAGAGGTTTGACATGGCAATTTGGGAGGCATGATAAGCAAGTGGTAGGCATCGTAGCATATGCATAGCAAACGAGTGAGCATCTAGCATAGCAAAGATAGTAGTGATTTTGAGGGTATGATCATCTTGCCTGCAAAGTTGTCAGAGTTGACTGGATCCTCGAAAGCAAACTCAACGGGCTCCTCGTTAGCGAACTCGTCTCCCGGATCTACCCAAATAAGACAAACAAGCAAACGGAACACAATCAACCACGTGCAAAGCTCAAACAATATGATGCAAGGATGGTATGCTATGCGGGATGCGATGCGGGATGCATATGCAAGATTTGACAAGTAATGCATGAACCTGGCCTCAACTTGGAAATCCAAGTGTGCCACTGGAAAGATGAGATGAAATCGCTTGAAAACGATATAAAGAACGCCGGAATCGGAGTTACAGTTTGGAAATGGCAAGCAATTCAAATATGACCACGTTCTGCGATTTACAACAAGTAGCCATCTAAATGCAACACGATGAACATGCTACAACACTCAAATATGGAAACAAAATACATGGCAGGGATCCATTCATGAAGCTTAACAAAAGTCTAGCACTGAGATACAGCCATCCATTAACAGGTTCAAACAAGCATGGCAAAAATGCATTTGACAAACAGATTTCAGACTTAGTGAAATTAACACTTGTCTGGAATTTCAGATCAGATAGCACACTTTGGAGCATGAAAACAATATGCTACAGGACCTGAACATGGCAAAGTAAAGCATGGCATGGAGCTACTCAAAGAGCTTAACAAAAGTCCCTTAGTGACCTTGAGCCAAAAGGGATTAGAAAATACATTTGCAAGCATGTGAACATGGCAAAAAACATAATCAGTTCTTAGACTTAGTGAAAACTGGAGCATGCTGAAACAGATATCAAGTAGGCATGTTTACGAGCTCGATGCACTCACTATAGAGAAAGTCATGACAAGCTAAGCATACACCCATCAAGAATACACAAAATTCAAGCTAGACATTGCAAGAACAATAGCATAGCATGCACGGATCAACTACAACATCATCGGCAAAATCGCTAACAAGTAGACAATCTGCCCAGATTCACGAAATGACAAAAGTAGAGCTCGATTGACTCAAGCTAGGGTGCTCCATAATTGCAAACAAAGACATGGATGGATAGATCACTACAAGATTAACAAAACATCCTTACTGATCATCCTCAAAAGAGGCACGGATCACTAGGAAACAACATGAACATATGGCCATATGAGATAAATAGCTCAAGGACTTGGTGGAAATGCTAAGTCCCTGAAATCAGCATTAACAAATGCCTCACTTTGCAAGCTTGTGCTAGTCACCACACACATCAAAAAAATATATGGGTTGCACCTCTGGATAGATGGCAAAACATATAACAAAACACATGTAGAACTCAGGGGCATATCATGCACACAATAATCATGGCAAAAATGACAAATATCTAATTGGAGCAGCAGATCTGACAATTATCCCAAATAGCACTCTTCCAATAGCATTTCGGGCACCAAGATGAACTCAAATGAAAATGATGCAATGAGATGAAATGATGTACTCTCTAACATGAACATTTTGATATGCTATATGCCCAAAACGGAGCTACGGATGCGGAGTTATAGCACGATGAACAGGAGCAAAATATTAGGGTTTCGGGTAAGGAAAGTCAACCGAGATCTAGATCTGAGATCCGGCGGCACGCTTCCCGAGGACGGCCGGAAATCCTGTTCGCCGGAGAGAAAACGGCGGCGGCCGGAGTCATTGGACTTGGAGGAAGGCGAGGCCGGAGCTAGCGACGGCGACGGACGCGGTTGGCGGCGGCGCTCGCCGGCGCGGGACGACGACCGGAGCTCACCGGCTTGGCCGGGAAGGAGGCGGGCGGCGGCGGAGGCCGGTGAGGTCGCCGGCGACGGAGAAGAAGGCGGCGGGAGGAGGCGCGGGCGGCTCTGGGCGAGGAAGGCGCGGGCGGCGGCGGCGAAGTGGGGCTCTCCCGGGGACACGTGGCAGCGGCCCGTTGGTCGGCGGCGGCGGGCGGACGTGTCCGGCCCGATTCGGACACGTCCGGCGGCGAGGGGAGCAGTTTTTTTAGGGTTAGAGAGGGGATCCGAGATTTGGAATGGGGGGGTATATATAGGCATAGAGGGAGCTAGGAGAGTCAAAATGAGGTGCGGTTTTCGGCCACGCGATCATGATCGAACGCTCTAGATGATGGAGAGGTTTTTGGTGGGTTTTGGGCCAAATTGGAGGGGTGTTGGGCTGCAACACACATGCGGCCTTTTCGGTCCCTCGGTTAACCGTTGGAGTATCAAACGAAGTCCAAATGGTACGAAACTTGACAGGCGGTCTACCGGTAGTAAACCAAGGCCACTTGGCAAGTCTCGGTCCAATCCGGAAATGTTTAATCCCCACACACGAAAGAAAGGTAGAAATGACCACCGGAGGAGAACGAAGCGCCGGAATGCAAAATGGACAACGGGGAAAATGCTCAAATGCATGAGATGAACATGTATGCAAATGCAATGCACATGATGACATGATATGAGATGCATGACAACGACAACAACACACGGAGACAAAACCCGAACCCGAGAAAATAAAATAACTTAAGGCCGGAAACGGCAAGAGTTGGATTACAAATTAGGAAAATTATATCCGGGGTGTTACATTAATAGAGGTGTTATGATCAGCACTACTAGTTGGAATAGCTTCTACCCACTTAGTAACGTAATCAACAGCAACTAAAATATGTGCATACCCATTAGAGGAAGGAAACGATCCCATATAATCAAAGCCCCAAACATCAATTAGTTCAATAACAAGTGAATAATTCATAGGTATTTCTTGACGTCTACTAATATTACCAATTCTTTGAAATTCATCACAAGATAAGACAAACTTACGGGCATCCTTGAAGAGAGTAGGCCAATAAAAACCGGATTGCAATACCTTATGTGCAGTGATATCTCCAGCATGGTGTCCTCCATAATCCTCGGAGTGACACTTGCGTAGGATCTGTTCCTGTTCATGCTCAGGTACACAATGTCTAATGACACCATCTACTCCTTTATAAAGGTGTGGGTCATCCCAGAAATAATGTCTTAAATCATAGAAAAACCTTTTCTTTTGCTGGTATGTGAAACTAGGTGGTATAAATTTAGCAACAATATAATTAGCATAATCATCATACCATGGAGTAGTACGAGAAGCATTTATGACAACTAATTGTTCATCAGGAAAGCTATCATCAATAGGTAGTGGGTCATCAAGAACATTCTCTAGCCTAGACAAGTTGTCTGCAACGTGGTTCTCGGCTCCCTTTCTATCAATAATATGCAAATCAAATTCTTGTAGCAAGAGAACCCATCTAATAAGTCTATTAGCATCTTTCTTTTCCATAAGATATTTAATAGCAGCATGATCAGTGTGAACAGTTACTTTAGAATCAACAATATAAGGTCTGAACTTATCACAAGCAAACACAACTGCTAAAAATTACTTTTCAGTAGTAGCATAATTTCTCTGAGCACTATCGAGAGTCTTACTAGCATATTGGATAACATTTAATTTCTTATCAACTCTTTGTCCTAGAACAGCCCCTACAGCATAATCACTAGCATCACACATAATTTCAAAGGGTAAATTCCAATCAGGTGGCTGAACAATAGGTGCAGAAATCAAGGCTTTCTTAAGTATTTCAAATGCTTCTACACAATCATCATCAAAGATGAATGGAACATCTTTTTGTAAGAGATTAGTCAGAGGCCTAGAAATTTTAGAGAAGTCTTTAATGAACCTCCTATAAAAACCGGCATGACCAAGGAAACTTCTTATACCTTTAATGTCCTTAGGACACGGCATCTTTTCAATAGCATCAATTTTAGCTTTATCAACTTCAATACCTCTTTCAGAAATTTTATGCTCCAAGACAATACCTTCATTACCATAAAGTGGCACTTCTCCCAACTCAAGACAAGATTAGTTTCTTCACATCTCTACAAAACTCAATCAAGGTTGCTTAAGCAATCATCAAAAGAAGTTCCATATATGGAGAAATCATCCATGAAAACCTCAACAATCTTTTCACAAAAGTCAGAGAATATAGCAGTCATACATCTTTGAAAGGTAGGAGGTGCATTGCATAAACCAAAAGGCATACGTCTATAAGAGAAGGCACCGAAAGGGCAAGTAAAAGTTGTCTTTTTTTGATCCTCTTTTGACACAGGTATTTGAGAGAAACCAGAATAACCATCTAGAAAGCAAAAATGTGTATGTTTGGATAATCTTTCGAGCATTTGATCAATAGAAGGTAAAGGGTAATGATCCTTTTTAGTAGCTTTATTTAATTTGCGGAAATAAATTACCATTCTAAAACCTGTACCAATTCTTTGTGGGATCAATTCATCTTTATCATTAGGAACAACAGTAATACCTCCCTTCTTAGGGACATAATGGACAGGACTTACCCACTGACTGTCAGCAACGGGATAAATTATACCTGCCTCCAGAAGCTTTAGTATTTCTTTCCTTACCACTTCTTTCATCTTAGGATTTAACCGTCGTTGGTGATCAACAACCGGTTTCGCATCTTTCTCCAATTTTATTTTGTGCCGGCATAGAGTGGGACTAATGCCCTTAAGATCATCAAGAGTATATCCAATAGCAACACGGTGCTTCTTTAGAGTTTTCAATAATTTCTTTTCTTCATGCTCTAAAATGTTAGCACTAATAATAACAGGATATATCTCTTTCTCATCAAGATAAGCATATTTAAGAGTATCAGGTAAAGGTTTAAGCTCAAACACAGGATCACCCTTGGGTGGAGGAGCATCCCCTAGGATTTCAACAGACAAGTTGTGTTTCAAAATAGGTCCCTGTTTAAAGAATACTTCATCTATTTCCCTTCTCTTTCATTCATAAACATATCATTTTCATGGTCGAGCAAATATTGTTCTAAAGGATCATTAGGAGGCACGACAATAGAAGCAAGACCAATAATTTCATATTTACTAGGAAATTCTTTATCATGGCGTTGTCTAAGAAATTTAGCAAAATTAAACTCATGAGACATATCCCCCAAACCAATAGTAACAACATCCTTTTTTGCAATCTATCCTAGCATTAACAGTATTCAAGAAGGGTCTACCAAATATAATGGGACAAAAGTTATCTTGTGGGGAACCAAGAACAAGAAAATAAGTAGGATATTTAACTTTCCCACATAAGACTTCAACATCTCTAACAATCCCAACTAGTGAAATAGTGTCTCTATTGGCTAGCTTAATTGTAACATCAATTTCCTCTATCTCAACAGGTGCAATATCATGCATAATTTCTTTATATAAGGAGTGAGGTATTGCACTTGCACTAGCACCCATATCACATAAGCCATGATAGCAATGATCTCCTATTTTAATAGAAATAACAGGCATGCCTACAATAGGTCTATGTTTATTTTTAGTGTGAGGTCTAGCAATTCTAGCAGATTCATCACAGAAGTAAATAACATGCCCATCAATATTACCAGCCAAGAGATCTTTAACCATAGCAATACTAGGTTCAACTTTAATTTGCTCAGAGGGTGTAGGTGTTCTAGTATTACTCTTACGAACCACAATTGAAGCTTTAGCATGATCCTTTATTCTAACAGGGAAAGGTGGTTTCTCAATATAAGCAGTAGGAACAACATAATCACTATAAGTGATAGTCTTTTCTTCAACTTTAATGGGTGCAACTACTTTTACTTCAATGGGAGGATTATATTTAAACCACTTCTCCTTAGGGAGATCAACATGAGTAGCAAAGGATTCACAGAAAGAAGCTACTATCTCAGAGTCAAGTCCATATTTAGTGCTAATTTCACGGAAAGCATTGGTATCCATAAAAGATTTAGCACAATCAAACTTAGGTGTTATACCTGACTCATTACCTTAGTCGAGATCCGAATCTTCAGAGTTGTGTTTAATTCTTTCCAATAAATCCCATTTGAATTCAATAGTCTTCATCATAAACGAAACAGTACAAGAAGTATCGAGCATGGAGCGATTATCGAGAGAAAGTTGAGCATAATTTTTCTGAATAATAACTTCTATTGAGAGCTCATGATTGGGGCATGAATATAACATTGACTTAAGCCTCCCCCAAGCTTGAGCGATGCTTTCTCCTTCACGAGGCCAAAAGTTATATATACAATTACGATCACGATGAACAAGATGCATAGGATAAAACTTCTGATGAAATTCCAATTTCAATAGGTTGTAGTTCCATGATCCCATATCATCACATAGCCTAAACCATGTCAATGCCTTTACCTTCAAATATAAAGGGAAGACCTTCTTCTTGATAACATCCTCTGGCATACCTGCAAGCTTAAATAATCCACAAACTTCATCCACATAGATTAGGTGCAAATCGGGATGTAATGTTCCATCACCTGTGAAAGGATTAGCAAGCAGTTTCTCTATCATACCCAAAGGAATTTCAATGTAAACATTTTCAGTAGGTTCAGTAGGTTGAGGAGCAACTCTTTGCTCTACTGGTCGGGGTGAAGAAACCCCGAACAAGCCCCTCAAAGGATTATGTTTCATAGTAACAAGTGACAGTAAATTTCAGCACACTATATAAATTTTTCCTTACCAAATTCCACCTACCAAAGGCGCTTCACTCCCCGACAACGGCGCCAGAAAAGAGTCTTGATGACCCAAAAGTATAGGGGATCTATCGTAGTCCTTTCGATAAGTAAGAGTGTCGAACCCAACGAGGAGCAGAAGGAAATGATAAGCAGTTTTCAGTAAGGTATTCTCTGCAAGCACTGAAATTATCGGTAACAGATAGTTTTGTGATAAGGTAATTTGTAACGGGTAACAAGTAATAAAAGTAAACAAGGTGCAGCAAGGTGGATAAATCCTTTTTGTAGCAAAGGACAAGCCTGGACAAACTCTTATATAAAGGAAAACGCTCCCGAGGACACATGGGAATTATCGTCAAGCTAGTTTTCATCACATTCATATGATTCGCGTTCGGTACTTTGATAATTTGATATGTGGGTGGACCAGTGCGTGGGTATTGCCCTTCCTTGGACAAGCATCCCACTTATGATTAACCCCTCTTGCAAGCATCTGCAACTACAAAAGAAGTATTATGGTAAACCTAACCATAGCATGAAACATATGGATCCAAATCAGCCCCTTACGAAGCAACTCATAAACTAGGGTTTAAGCTTCTGTCACTCTAGTAACCCATCATCTACTTATTACTTCCCAATGCCTTCCTCTAGGCGCAAATAATGGTGAAGTGTCTGTAGTCGATGTTCACATGACACCACTAGAGGAGAGAAAACATACATCTCATCAAAATATCGAACGAATACCAAATTCACATGACTACTTATAGCAAGACTTCTCCCATGTCCTCAGGAACAAACGTAACTACTCACAAATCACATTCATGTTCATAATCAGAGGGGTATTAATATGCATAAAGGATTTGAACATATGATCTTCCATCGAATATACCAACTAGCATCAACTACAAGGAGTAATCAACACTACTAGCAACCCACATGTACCAATTTGAGGTTTTGGGACAAAGATTGGATACAAGAGATGAACTAGGGTTTGAGATGAGATGGTGTTGGTGAAGATGTTGATGGAGATTGGCCCCCTCCCGATGAGAGGATCGATGGTGACGATTTCCCCCTCCCGGAGGGAAGTTTCCCCGGCAGAACAGCTCCACCGGAACCCTAGATTGGTTCCGCCTCGTGGCGGCGGAGTTTCGTCCCGAAAGCTTGCTTATGATTTTTTCTCGGACGAAAGAACTCATATAGCAGAAGATGGGCACCGGAGGCCTGCCAGGGGGCCCACGAGGCAGGGGGCATGCCTAGGGGGTAGGGCGCGCCCCCACCCTCGTGGATGGTGGGTGCCCCCCCTGTGGTGCTTCCTTCGCCCAATATTTTTTATATATTCTGAAATGTGCTTCCGTAAAGTTTCAGGATGTTTGGAGTTGTGCAGAATAGGTCTCTAATATTTGCTCCTTTTCGAGCCCAGAATTCCTGCTGTCGGCGTTCTCCCTCTTCATGTAAACCTTGTAAAATAAGAGAGAATAGGCATAAGTATTGTGACATAATGTGTAATAGCAACCCATAATGCAATAAATATCGATATAAAAGCATGATGCAAAATGGACGTATCACATCCTCATAGTTCGTAGGTTCGTCATGGTCAAGTAACATGACCTCCAGAACAGGATTACCGTACCACTCTGGTGCGGATCTTGCTCTGGTTGACCTACGAGGTTCAGAAGTAACTTGATCAGAAGTTTCATGATCATCATTAGCTTCCTCACTAATTGGTGTAGGAATCACTGGAACTGATTTCTATTATGAAATACTTTCCAATAAGGGAGAAGGTACAGTTATCTCATCAAGTTCTACTTTCCTCCCACTCACTTCTTTCAAGAGAAACTCCTTCTCTAGAAAGGGTCCTTTCTTGGCAACGAATATCTTGCCTTCGGATCTGTGATAGAAGGTGTACAGTCTCCTTTGGGTATCCTATGAAGACACATTTTTCTGATTTGGGTTCGAGCTTATCAGGTTGAAGCTTTTTCACATAAGCATCGCAACCCCAAACTTTAAGAAACGACAACTTGGGTTTCTTGCCAAACCACGGTTCATATGGTGTCATGGTTTGTGACGCCCGGATAATTAAGCTACAGTAATCCCCTTCTAATGGTGCCATGTCACCACGATTACTGTTCTTAAACTAGCGTTGGTTCGAAATCGGTTGAAATTTCAAATCTAAAACAAAGTCAATCTTTAAAAAAATTCAAATGTCAAAACTAAAATGTTCTAGGTGTTGCAGATAATTCCTGGATATTTGTCATGGTGAACCAACTTTTTTTTATAAATTGGTTTACTGCCCTAAAGTAAATAAAACAATGGATAAAGTATTTTTCAATGCTTTTAAGTTACAAAAAATCAAAGCTATATTAGATGCTCACCAAATCATTTATGCCTGTGTCAAAAATTTGCATTGTGGTTATACGGCCAAGTCTCATTTTATTTAAAAGTCAGTTGCTAGTGGTTTTAAAATAAAACCAAAAAACTTTAAAAGGAGAAGGGACCCGCCACCCCTCTCTGCCTGGGCAGGCCCAACCGGCCCAGTAGACCATGCCAGCCCAGCCAGCCCCCTTGCTCTCCTTACCCACCCCGAGCCGAACCCTAGCCGGTTCCCTCCCCACTCGCCCCCACTTCCCTCCCCCACGACCCGCTCCTCCTCTGCCCCCCGATTGGATCGGGGGGATCGAACCCGTCTCCGCCCGACCACCCCGTCGCCACCTCGTCGGCGCCCGTCCCTCCTCCTCCCGTCCGCGTGCCGCCCCGGCCCCTCCACCCCCGATCTGGATCGGGGGCTCAACCCCGCAGCGCGTCGAGCTCGATCCCACGCCTCCCATTGCCGCCGTGCTCCACCACCGACGCCGCCGCTCGGACCCTCCCATGCCAGACCGCCTCCTCGACCCCGCCCCACCTCTCCATCGCCGGCGCCAACGCCTCACCGCCGCATCACCACGACCGTCCCCGACCTCTTCCTTGCCGGTTGACCTGGAGCCACGCCGTCCCCTTCCCTCCAACGTCGGTGAGGGCCTCGCCCCCTCCTCTCTCGGTCGCGAACGCACTCCGACGCCCGCTCCAGGTCACCGCTCGCCTGCGTCGCCCTCTCCCGCTCGTAGAGGCCTGCGCTCTCCCGTGCCCGGTTTCGGCCATTTCTGCACGTCATCGTCATCGTCGTGGGTTCCGGCAACCCCCGCGTCGCCAGCCGCCGCGGACTGACGCGCGCTGTCGCCCCTGACCCGTAGCCGCTCTCGGCTGACCAAAGGGACACCGGAGCGGTGAGTCCAGCGACCCACCGCCGCCCTTTGTACCCATCGCCGGCGTGCCCCTGCGCGGGTCACTGCCAAGTGGGCCCTGCCGGGTTAGACACTAACCACCACCACTAACCAGGGCCTAACCCCTCGCCCACTGACTGCCCGTGCCCGCTCAATTTTTAAATTAATTAAAATAGGGTTAAAACCATGTTTAAATCTCTAGAGTATGACATGTGGGCCCCCTGTTAATTAAACTGATTTTTAAAATAAATCTAGTAACTAACAGCCACTGACTGTGGGGCCACGCCCCTTAAAAAACAAAATGTATTTTAAAAATAAGAATAAGTAATTAGTTAATTAACTAATTAATTAAATAGGTAATTAATTAACTTAATTAACTCTGTTCAATACCTAACTAACTTGATTAGTTAATTAAAACTGTTAATTAGTTGTTAGTCTATGACAGAACGGTTCCACACGCCAGGGTTGACTTTGGTCAACTCTGTTGACTGCTAATGTCATGATGACGTTACCCCATTTTAGATTTAATAATAATTTTAGAATATTGTTAAAACTTTAACAAATTAATTTAAAATAATCCGTAGCTCGGATCGAAAAACTTTGTACATGAAAGTTGCTCAGAACGACGAGACGAATCCGGATACGCAGCCCGTTCGTCCGCCACACATCCCTAGCATATCGAACACGCAACTTTCCCCTCCGATTCATCTGTCCGAAAACGTGAAACACCGGGGATACTTTCCCGGATGTTTCCCCCTTCGCCAGTATCGCCTAGTACTGCGTTAGGTCACCCCTGGCACCGCGTTTTGCCTTGTTATATGTTTGTGATGTTTGTTTGCCCCGTATTTACTGTTTCTTCCACCCTCTTCTCTCCGGTAGACCCCGAGACCGATGCATCCCCTGTGATCGACTACGTCGACGACGACCCCTCCTTGCCAGAGCAACCAGGCAAGCAAACCCCCTTGAGCATTCCGATATCGCCCATTTCTTTCGCTCTCATGCTTGCATTAGGACTGCTACTACTTTCTGTATGATCCTACTCTGATGCATAGCCTGTTGTTGTTACCTGCTTTCATACCTTACCTGCTTATCCTAAACTGCTTAGTATAGGATGGTTAGTGATCCATCAGTGACCCCCACCTTGTCCCAGTTGCCCCGCTTTATGTTCGTTGACTCGATCAACGTGATCGACGTCCAGGCCCCGACACCGCACATCCCCCCCCTAGTTGTACGACTCTGCAGAGTTACCATCGAGTGCCGAGGGTGGAACCTCTTACATCACTCCTGATAGGATCTCCGTAGTGTAGCTATACGGTCGAGGTCATCGAGGGTGATTTCCTCCTTACCACTTCCGTTACGTCTCTGTCGTGCAACCCATCAAACGTGAACCTCGAGGGTGGATCCTCTTACGTTCACCTTGATGACAACATCGAGTGGAATTCACCAGGGGTGATTCCTCGGGTTTTCCCCTTGGTGTTAGACACATAGTTACTATGGTTACTATGACTTTGCATTGAACCATGTTACTAAAGGCGGGTCGACCCTGAGTGGTACCCGCGCGAGCTTAATTGTGAGTGATGTGGAGTCGGGTTGACCTGGAAGGTGCCCGCGAGATACTTACGAGGCGTGGCTGGGCATTCTTAGCCCTTGCCGCAAGTACTTGAGACGGGGCGACGGGGTCACATCGATCGTGAGTCTCTGCTCGTTACCGCGTGCTCCTAATCCACTACGGTTTGGATATTTGATCCGAGGGGCCTCTGGCCTGATAGCACTAACCATCACGTGGGCGTTGTATGGGCATTCTGCGTCGTATACATCAGCCGAAGCTTAATAGACGTCAGCGACTGAGCGGCACGCGCCGGGTTGGACTGCGTAAGCACCTGCCATGTTGAAGGAGGTAGCTAGGTCTGCTCACCGGCCACGTACGCAACGTGCAGGAGTTCCTGGGGAGATGGCCCATGACCCCTGGGGGCATAGGTTTAGTCCAGCGTGCTGGCCTCTCTATTAAGCCTAGGTCGGGTTGCAGCGTATTGTTTGGCCGAGGCCGGGCATGACCCAGGAAAGTGTGTCCGGCCGGAGTTAATCGAGCGTGGTGGGTAAGTTGGTGCACCCCTGCAGGGAAGAAAACATCTATCGATAGCCTTTCCTACAGTAACGGACACTTGGAGTTGTATCCCGATCGATACAACTAGAACTAGATACTTGTGATGAGAAACGGATTGTGATGAGAAACGGATGGTGATGAGAATTGGATTGTGATGATAACTGGATAGTATGGCTCTGGGATTGCTTTCTCGCAGGGAGTCGAGAAAGGATCTCTGGCCGAGGTTGAAAACATTACTGCTAATTTACTTTATGCTACTCTACTCCCTCCTGTTGCTGCAAGATGGTGGTTTCCAGAAGATGCTAGTCTTTGATAGGCTAGACTTTCCCCTTCCCTTCTGGCATTCTGCAGTTTAGTCCACAGATACAACCCATTTCCTTTGATACAGCTGCATACTTGGTTTAGATCTGATGTAAGTCTTGTGAGTACTTTGGATGAGTACTCACAATTGCTTTGCTACCTCTTTTTCCCCTATATCCGGTTGTTGCGACCAGATGACGGATCCCAGGAGCCAGACGACGCCATTGATGACTACTACTACCCGGAGGATGCCTACTACTACTACGTGAAGACCGCAGACGACTAGGAGTAGTTAGGAGACTCCCAGGCAGGAGGCCTTGCCTTTTCGATCGTTGTTGCTTTTGTGCTAGCCTTCTTAAGGCACACTTGTCTAACTTATGTCTGTACTCAGATATTGTTGCTTCCGCTGACTCTTGTGTATTCAAGCTTATGTATTCGAGCCCTCGAGGCCCCTGGCTTGTAATATAAAGCTTGTATTATTTTCATTTGTGTCTAGAGTTGTGTTGTGATATCTTCCCGTGAGTCCTTGATCTTGATCGTACACATTTGCGTGTATGATTAGTGTATGATTGAATCGAGGGCGTCACATGGTTGAAGGGTCGGACGCGGACATCGCTAACCTGAAATTCCTCCTCCTCTGCTTCCAACAAATGTCTGGCCTCAAGATCAACTTCGACAAGAGTGATGTGATAGTAATGGGTTACTCCCCGGCAAAGGCCCTCGACATTGCCAACCGCCTCAACTGCCGCCTGGGCTCCTTCCCCTCAACTTACTTGGGAACGCCTATTAGTGACTCGCGTCTTACCGTTGCGGACTTGCGGCCTACGGTGGCCAAGCTGCAAACACGCATTGAGCCCTAGCAGGGTAGGTGGCTGTCGAAGGTGGCCCGGACGATCCTCATCAACTCCTCCCTCTCCAGCCTCCTCTTGTTCCTCATGAGCTTCTATAGCCTCCATGAGACGCTTCACCACGAGATCGCCAAAGTCCAATCTCGCTTCTATTGGGCTGGCGATAACAATAAGCAGAAGTACCATATGGTTAGCTGGCCAGACATCTGCAAGCCACGCGACCAGGGAGGCCTCGGTATTATGTGCTCTAAACGCATGAATATTGCCCTCCTCTCCCGTTGGCTCTGGCGCATTTTGCAAGGGCTCGGTGGCCTTTGATTAGACATCATCCGGAACAAGTACCTACATGGACAACCCCTGGCCTTCTGTCAAAGGTCAGGGGGCTCCTAGTTTTGGCAGTCAGTCATCCAACTGCTTCCCGTCCTCCGCATTGGGACCTCCATCAGTGTCGGAGCGGGCGCAGAGATGTTGTTCTGGTTTGACCGTTGGGCAGGTGACGCTCCCTTCGCGGCTCGCTTCCCCGACCTCTTCTTCATTGCCATCGTCCCCTTGATCTCAGTTGAGAGGGCCCTTATTGAATTAGGGCGCCTTGCTATCCAGAGGCCATTTGGGCCTCCGGAAACCGCCGCTTGGCAGGAGCTGCTTGATTGCGTTGCGCTCCACGAGCCGGTAGTGGACGCTGGCCCGGATGAGGTGCGGTGGCGTCTTGAGCCTTCGGGCTAAGTCTCCACCAAGTCCCTCTACAAGGCCATTGCCCCCTCCTCCTCCCCTCCCCCTTGTGGCGGTGTGGTCTATACGTCTACCACTGAAAATCCGGGTATTCATGTGGTAATGGATTTGCAGTCGGCTCCCGTCTGGGGTGGAGGTGCGCAAACGAAATGGCCCGGGTTCCGGCCTCTGCCCTCTGTGTGGCACCCTAGAAGACTCGAATCACATCTTCTTCTCCTGCGTGTCTGCCCAATTCGTGTGGAGCTGCTTTCGGGAGGCAGTGGGAGGTGATTAGTGCCACACCAACTTCCCTGACCTCTACGCTGAGCTCCTGACCTCCCCCCCGCCATCTCGCCACATTAGGTGGCTTGAGATCAGGGCCCTCGCGTGGACCCTGTGGACGATCCACAATAAGCTCGTGATTCAGCGCACCCCTCTTCGACGTGCCACTGGCACTCTCTTCAAATTGTCTGGTTACTTGCAGCTTTGGCGGCCGCTTAGCCGCCCTCAGGACCGGGATGCCATCTCCGCCTTCGTCGCCGACCTGCACTCGATGGCCGTCCGCCTATCGCCGCCGCCCCCGGAGCCAGATTAGACACCTGGTGTGCTCTCCATCTCCGGCTATGGCCCCTTTTCTTTTTTTGTTTTTGGGCTTGTTGAGCTATGCCCTCAGCAGAACCTTTGTACTTCTTATTGTGTGACTTGGTTGTGTGTGTGCCGAACTAGTCCGTGTATGTTTGCTCTTGGCGGTTTGCTTTATTTATAAAGTGGGGCGAAAGCCTTTTTTGGTATGGTGTCATCTCAACGGATTTCGATGGTGCCCTATTTAATGTGAATGCAACCCTCTCTAAAGCATAACTCCAAAACAATAGCGGTAAATCAGTAAGAGACATCATAGATCGCACCATATCTAATAAAAGTGCGGTTACGACGTCCGGACACACTATTACGCTATGGTGTTCCAGGTGGCGTGAGTTGCGAAACTATTCCACATTGTTTCAAATGAAGACCAAACTCATAACTCAAATATTCACCTCCACGATCAGATCGTAGAAACTCAATTTTCTTGTTACGATGATTTTCCACTTCATTCTGAAATTCTTTGAACTTTTCAAATGTTTCAGACTTATGTTTCATCAAGTAGATATACCCATATCTGCTCAAATCATCTGTGAAGGTCAGAAAATAATGATACCCGCTGCGAGCATCAACACTCATCGGACCGCATACATCAGTATCTGTTATTTCTAATAAGTCTGTTGCTCGCTCCATTGTTCCGGAGAACGGAGTTTTAGTCATTTTGCCCGCGAGGCATGGTTCGCAAGCATCAAGTGATTCATAATCAAGTGATTCCAAAAGTGTAGCGACCAGACTTCAACCAGTCTGATCTCTGTGCTAAGGTGTCATCCCTGGATCAGTAATGCTGACACCACACAGTACTTGAAGGATTTATAACAGAGTAGCAATCACACACTTATTACATCGAGTGTCTCAAAAGAGAACTTATTACAATAATTATGGCTTAAGGCCATCTAATAACGATAACAGCGGAAGGCTTGGAAGATAAGTGAGTCCATCAACTCCAACGGCATCACTGAGTATAGAACCACGACCTAAAAGTCTCCTTACTCGTCGTCTGAAAAGTCTGCAACATGAACGTTGCAGCCCAAAAATGGGTCAGCACATGGAATATGCTGGCAAAGTAACACATAGAGAATGACGGAAGAATAAGACTATACTACATGCATATTTGGCTGGTGGAAAGCTCCATGGTTACTGTTTTGCGTAAAGCCAATTTTTCCCTACTGCAAAGGAATAAATTTTATTTAACTATCATGGTAGTTGTTAAACATTGAGAGTGTAGACACCCTCTCAATCCCAATTAAGCATCAGCATTAACCCAACAAAATTAATTAGAGTAACATGATGAGATTCACATGATAATCCAAGTACTAGATACTCAAGATGTCCATAACGGGGGACACGACTAACCATGATTAGTTTATACACTCTGCAGAGGTTTGCGCACTTTTCCCCACAAGACTCGATCTCCACCGTTGGATTTCTCGCACTACAAGGTGTTTGAGAGATGGATGACCAAGACATAGTCTTTCAGAAGCGTTTGCACCTTACACTACTAGGGAAAACCTTATACACAGAATCTTAGCAGTAGCGCGGCATAAAAATAGGCGCTGCTGCTAAGTAGGAGCCGCGCGGCTACGGAAAGCTCGCTACTGGTGCAAACTTAGCAGTAGCGCGTGACGCTTAAACCGCGCTGCTACAAAAATCCACCGACAGTACACAACGACATAAGTTTACCAGTAGCGCGGTGCCAGGGAGCGCGCTGCTACTAATGCCATAGTAGCAGCATGCTTTTTTGTCACCTCGCTGCTGCTAATTTTGAAAATGTGCACAGGGTTGGCCCGTTTAGCAGTAGCGCATGACAGGAAAGCGTGCTGTTGCTATGCTCTTAGCAGCAGCGCGCTTTCTCTCCCACGCTACTGCTAAGACGCAGGACCCACCACCTTTTCCACCTCCCCCTCCCCATCTCCTCTCCTCCCTTCCCCTACCCTCCCACATCCTCCCTCTCTCACTCTTCTTCTTCCTCAATACTTCTCCCCCCATTACTCTCCCTCTTCTACCTACCTTTCTCTCTCTTCATTACTCCTAGCTATAACTACACCACCGCCATTAATTCATCTCCTTTCTCTTTTTCCTCCCCCCTCCACTAGTTGAAGTTGTCTCCTCCCAAATTAGCTAGCTAGGTATATGTAGCATTTAGTTAAGTGACCTATTTGCCCCCTAACTAGATCTTTCTTTGTCAAGAAGAGCTTTGTGCACTTTTGACCTCCCCACATCATCATCTCCACCGTGCGCTCGATCTCGAGATAGAGGTGTGATTAATATTTCATGCTTTTGCAAAATGGAAATATGTTTATGCATGTGTGTGTGATATTTTTATGGAAATTGTGTGTGTGGCATGAGTTGACGCCAAATTGTGCATTTGAGTTGCCTATGTTTTGCCGAAATGTCGATTTATTTCTGTTTTGGCGAATTCCGGGCAAACTCTAGATCTATATATGTCCTACTTTTAAGGAAGGTCATGCCAAATTTTTGTATGACTTTGATGAATGCATGCATTTTTATAATCAATTTGTTTATTATTACCGTGTAGAGTTCACGATGGTTAGTGGAACGATGGTGGACAGGTGGTTGCAGTCGGCGGTGCAGGACATGAAGGAAAATAACCTGACAGAGGTTTTATGTCCATGTCGAAAATGCAAAGGAATAGTTTGTCTTGACCCCCATGTCGATGGTCGTGTCGAAGCGCACCTGCTCATGACTGGTTTCATGGATGGCTATACTCGGTGGATAACTGAAGATGAGGATGATGATGTTGAGGATGCCGACGGGGCAGGCAATGATGACACGGGGCAAGACGAAGAGATGATCGATAATGGCGGCGGGGAAGAGGCCGGACATGGTGGCGGAGAGAATGACATGGACTCCACGCAGCAGAGTTCATCGGTACTAAGTTCAATCGCGCGGGACCCTCATGTTCAAGCATTGCTTCGCAAGGAGACGAGTACTGAGAGAGCTGCTTCTAGAGAGGAGGCTAAGCTGGAGCAACTGGTGGTAGACTCAACCACTCCATTGTATGATGGTTGCAATCCTGAGGTGACCCGCTTGAGTTTCATGCTCCAAGTGCTGAAGACAAAGGCTAAAAACAAATGGACCGACACTAGCCTCGATGAGCATCTCAAGTACCTAAAGGATGTTCTTCCCGAGGGTAATCTATGTCCTAGTAGTGTTGATGAGGCCAAGAAGATCGTGTGCCCCCTTGATCTGCCACACGTTAGATACCATGCATGCATCAACGATTGCATAATTTATCGGAAGGAGCACGCGGAAAAAACAAGTTGTCCGGTGTGCAATGCTTCTCGATACAAGAAGGCCGGGAAGAAATGTCCCCAGAAAGTGGTATGGTACTTACCGATCACTCCCCGTCTCCAGAGGTATTTTGTAGATCCCAAGGAAGCAAAGCTAATGCGCTGGCACGCGGAGAGGAAGAAGCCCAACGATGGAGATGATCCGAAGCTGAGACACGTCAAGGATGGAAGCCAGTGGAGACCGTTGAACAGCTTCTATCGGTATTTTGAATGTGATGCAAGGAACATCATGCTCGGCGCGTGGACCGATGGCATGAATCTGTTTGGCAACCAGAGCACCAACCATAGCACATGGCCCGTGTTTGTATGTATGTACAACCTCCCCCCTGGTTGTGCATGAAATCGAAGTACATTCACATGAGCATGCTTATTCAAGGGCCGAAACAACCAGGAAATAATATTAATTTGTATCTGGGGCTACTTCAGGAGGAGTTAGACACGTTATGGAAAACACCGGCCAAGACATGGGACACCAGCAAAGGCGAGTATTTCAACATGAGAGCCGCGCTGATCACGACAGTGCACGACTATCTTGGTTACGGATATGTGGCAGGCCAGGTGTGCCATGGATATTGCGGATGCACGCGGTGCATGGATGATACGACGTCTCAGCAGCTAACGTCAAGGAAAGATGGTGGGTCTGGGAACAGATGGCTCGAACAGGACGACCCGTGGAGAAACCGTGGAGATCTATTCAATGGTCACGCTGAGCATCGAGGACCTCCACGTAAGCGGAGCGGTGCCGAAATCGATGAGCTGTTGAAAAACTGGTAGGAGTGCCCCGCACCAGGAAAGACGATGACAAAGGCGCCGGAGCCGCTGCTGAAGGTATGGAAGACGAGGTCTGTGTTTTGGGACTTGGAGTACTGGCACAAACTCGATACACCTCATTGCCTTGATCAAATGCATATTTGTAAGAATGTCCTTGAGAGCTTGCTCGCAACACTGATGAACATGCCGGATAAGACCAAGGATGGGCCGAAGGCAAGAAAAGACTTGCAAGATTTGGAAATCAGGGAAGATCTGCACATGCCGCCACGTAAAATGTCAGACGAGACAGAGACGGAGACAGAGGCACGGGAGAAGAAGGGCAAGAAAATAAAGAATGAGGATTATTGCCCCCCTTCTTGCTTCACCTTAAGTCAGGCTGAGATCAATCAATTCTTTAAGTGCCTTACCGGAGTCAAAGTTAGTTCCGGTTACTGTGGCAAGATAAGTAGATATCTAGACATGGACAAGAAAAGGTTCAGCGGGATGAAGTCTCATGACTGTCATGTGATGATGACGCAGATATTACCTGTTGCCCTTAGAGGGATAATGGATAAGCACGGTCGTGACACGCTTATTGGTCTCTGCAACTTTTTCGACATCATCTCTCGAAAGTCGATCAGTGTGAAGCAGCTCCGAAGGCTACAGGAAGAGATCGTTGTGATACTGAATGAGCTTGAGATGTACTTCCCGCCCGCGTTCTTTGACGTGATGGTGCATCTGTGTGTCCATATTGTGGATGACATAATAGACCTGGGGCCGTCATTCCTGCACAACATGATGCCGTTTGAGAGGATGAATGGGATCATCAAAGGATTCGTTCGTAACATGTCCCGTCCGGATGGAAGCATCGTCCAGGGCTATTTGACACAAGAGTGCATCTCTTTCTGTGAGAACTTTCTATATGGCGCAGACCAGCCGCCTGCTGTTACTGTTGGTTTGCCCGTTAACAAGCACGATGGGAGGCTCGAAGGAGAAGGTCACTGCAACGGTCGCAGGGAACTGCACATGGCATACTCAGATAGACGCAACGACTTTGACAGAGCAAACTTGGTAGTGCTACAACACCTAGACGAGGTAGATCCTTTCGTGGCACTGCACAAAGAAATTATCGCAAAGAAGTATCGTGACCGGGGGGTATGCAGGACGGACGCTGAAGTTACTAGAGAGCACAACTCCACTTTCCTGCATTGGTTCAAAGAGCATATTATTGCTAATCCCCCGGAGGAGGGCTCTAAGGACGGATTGCTCATATACGCCTTAGCACATGGCCCCTCGCCCAACCTCGTAACCTATCAGGCATATGGTATCAACTAATACATGTTCTACACGGAGGCCAAAGATATGGACAGTGATGAATATCAGAACTCAGGGGTGACGATGGAATGCATGACCGGCAGCGACAACGGCGCAACTGAACGATTTTATGGAAGGGTCGAGGAGATCTGGGAGCTTGACTACTCTGGACTGCACAACACGACGATGTTCCGTGTCAGATGGGCTAAGAATGTCGAAAGAGAAAGCCGGATTTCACTACCATGACTATACCCGATGCCAAGAGCGCTACCGTGAACACTATCGCAAAAAACGAGCCATGGGTACACGCTAAGCACGTGACACAATGCTTCTTCATAACCGACCCATGCAATCCCAGTCGTGTTGTCGTGAGGAAAGGCAAAAGAAACATCATTGGAATGGATGGAGTCGCCAACGAGGAAGACTATGATCAGTACGGCAACCCAATGAGGGAAGATGACGATGATGATGAAGTATACGTCAAAAGAAGAATCAATACTACATTACCAAAGAAAAATCGTACTCCATGGAAAAGGCAAAGTCACAATGAGGGGCTCAATTATTCTTCGACGAACAAGAAGGGAAAGAAGCTGACTCAAAAACGAAAACGTCAGCGCTGAGGAATCGGTCAAATGATGTAATATATATATATATATGTGTTCCTATTTTGTATACACACTTAATTAGTCATTATTATGCATGGTCCAATGATGTAATATATATATGTTCCTATTTTGTATACACACTTAGCCATTATTATGCATGGGTCCAATGATGTAATATATATGTTCCTATTATGCTGAGGAAAAGAAAAAAGGGAAACTGGTTATAGCAGCAGCGCTTTAGTGAAAAAGAGTTACAGCTAGTCAAGGTAGCAGTAGCGGTTTCTGCAGAAAATCACTACAGCTAGTCAAGGTAGCAGTAGCGGTTTCTGCAGAAAACCGCTACAGCTAGTCGAGGTAGTAGTAGCGCGTTTCGTGTAAACGCGCTACTGCTACGTCCACTTAACCCAAAATTCTCCCTCTCCCTGCTTCATCCCGCCTCTTTTCCCCCAAATCCCCACTCTCTCTTCCCCGGCCCCGTCGCACCGCCGCGCCCGCCCCCGACCTCGGCGCGCTCGCCCCCGACCCCGCCGCGCCCGACAACGGCGCGCTCGCCCCCGACCCAGGCGCGCTCGCCCCCGACCCGTCGGCCCTCGCCTCCCTCCTCTGCTTCCTCCCCTCCCAACCTCGGCCGTCGTCGGGCCTGCCTCCTCGCCCTGCACCCTCTGTAAACCACCCCTCCTCTCTCTCTCTCTGCTAGCTAGGGTTAATTTACTTAGGTTTTAGTTATGTTAATTAGGTTATCTATTTAGTTATGAATTTAGATAGGTCTCAAAATTTGCTGAATTTATATGCAAATTTGAACTGGACATGTGATATGTGGATATGTCATGTTTTGGACATGTCATGTTTTGGTAAATGATCCGAGTAGCCTATGTTACGCCGGAATGTTGATTCATTTTCGTTCCGGTGAATTTCAGGCGCTCGATATGTCCATTTTTTAGCAAAGGTCATGCCGAAATTTCCCGTGAATAAAGGCATGATTTGTGCTACATAGTTGGCATATCGAGTGCTGGCACATAGATTTCTTTTTTATCTCATTGCTCATTTATTCATACTTTTAGAAATAAATGAGGACACTTAATCATAGGAAACATGTCGAACAACGAAGAAACTGGGCCTTCTGACCAAGATGCAGACGAGATGGATTATGAGGGTGAACAAGACTACCTTGACTTTTTGACTACTAAGCAAGGTTTGCAGGTCCGCCTCGATGATGGTACTGACGCCGACACCGACACCGACAGCGCCGGCACCGATGGCGGCACCGAGACCGGTGGGGAAGGTACCGCCGGGGAAGATACCGGCACCGATGCCGGTACCTAAAAGAGGCATAAGAAGCAGAGGGTATGAAAACCTAACAAACTAGGGATTGGACGACTTGTGATCACAAAGATGGCACCTGGCAAGTTTGAGTCGTTAGAGCCGGAAGAACCTCGCAAGTGCTATGGGAACCAAGTAGGATGCATCCTACGGGAATGTGCAAGCATCAATGACGATGACTTAAGGAGTAAAGAACATTTGACGCAGTTGCTCCTAACGAAGTTGCACAAGAGATTCAAGTTCCCCGATCGGGATGATAACATAGAACAACCGTGGGATGATCCAAAGATGAAAAAGATTAACAATCATGCCATGGGCATGTTCAGCAATGATTTGGCCTCCTGGAAATCGAGGGTGAAATGAGCTATTGAGGCCGAGGAACCCCTGTCCAAGATTCTGGAGGAAAATCCGACAGTTATGGAAGAAGAGTTCGAAAAGTTCAAGGACACTTGCGCTACCGAGGACGCCAAGGCTAAGGCTGCGAAATTCAAGAGCCTTCAACAAAGGAACACGGGGAAGCATCGCCTCGGAAGCCGTGGCTACCTTGGTAAAAGGCCCATATGGGATAAGGAGGACGCGGAACGTGAAGCCGTGGGTCTCCCAGACCCCTTCGCGAAGTTCACCAACCCCTTGGAGCATGACTTCATCAGGGCCCGCTACAAGTGGGACAAGGAGAAAAAGGTTTTTTTTACACGGACAAGATCACGAGGAAATTGATTAGACTACTGGAGAAGCAACACCAGCTTGTAGCCGAAAACCCTACTTCTCCGATGAGGCCCAAGTGGGACACCCCTCTCAACCGGGCCTTGAACGAAGTTAAGGGACTCCCTTTGGGCCAGCGGCCGCAATATGGTCATGTGCACGGCGCTGGAGATGGCGCCATGTGGAAGGTGTTTTACAACGAGGGCCCGGAGGCCAAGAAGCAGAAAAAGAAGTTTAGTCAGGCGGACATCGACGCGAAGGTGAAGCTTGCGGTCGAGAAAAAAGCAGCTGAGGACGCGAAAAAAGCAGCCGAGGACAAATATGAGTTGCCACAGCAGGCAGTCAATGCAGCTGTAACTGCCTGCAGAAATGATTTTGCTACTAACTTGGTTCCAGTTATCATCAACTAGACGAAGGAAAATCCGGACAAGACGGTACATGATTTCCCGTTGCCCAGTTTCGTCGGGAGCAACTCCATGAACAACAACACAATCGCACCATCACTTGCTCACGCAACTGGGCCTCCTCTCGCAGCTGCTCCCGCTCATAGCAGCCCGTCCTCAGTCTCTGGCGCGCTTGGTGGGCCTTCATCTTTGGTTGAGTTCGACGCCGTCACGGTAATTACATGTCGCACCAACATATATATATATATAATATTCCATTTTTGTTGCCTTTCGGATGTTTTACGCCACAGACATATGTGTTTGCAGGCGAAAGAAACCCCGTGCACCATACTCTACTTGATCAAAGGCCAGAAGGTGGACGTGGGAAAGGGGATGATAATGGACCCCTTGCAACCCACGTTCCACAACCAGCCGATCCCTCCTGGGCACTTCAGGGTTAGCTTGTCCAGTGTGAAATTGGGGCACGAGGATTTGCCTCCTCCAGTACAACATGTGGGAGCGGACGACGAGACCCCGCCGCGGATTGGAAGCTGCAAGGGTTGGGTGCTGCTATGGCCGAAGAATCTTATTCGTCTGGAGCCAGCCGAGAGCACACCAATAACCACACATCAACAAGCATGTGCGGAGACCACCACCCCGCCTACGCAATTACCAGCTCCTGTAGTGTCGGGTGAGAGCGGCGGATGACATGATGAAGGGGGTGCAATAGTGTTGGCTGATGTAATTTGTCCTGTAGAATAGAGAATGGATGATGAGACAGAGGTCGACCCTATGGATTTCCTCAATACAAACGCATATGACTGTGACATAGAATTGATGAGTCAACCATATGACAAATCGGGCTATCAGCTTGCTAATGAGGATATGGATGATATGCCCGGGCAGGAAGGTCGTAGCAGGGATTGCAAAAAGTCTCTCTTCATGAAATCCTCACAGGACACGCCTGAAGATGTCGCCTCAACACAAGCTCAACTATCCCAGCGCAAGGGTCGTACAGTACTTAGCCCGGGAAAACTGGGGCAGGGGTTAAGGAAGGGTCTAGAAGGTGTGCCCAAGAAAAAGGAGAGAAAGAGATCAGGGAAGATAGCTGCCTCCAAACAAGCCAGAGTACATAGCAGCCAAACGATGCATTCTGAAGAGCGTGTACCCGTGAAAGGTGCGGCCATGTTCCATCTCACGGGCGAGCCGATGCTACCGCCGAAACCACTGGAGGCACTATCAAGGAATCTCAGGAGACTGCACGACCATGTGCTGTCGACTGAGAAAAGCCTACTAGCCTCAAAGGATCCAGGATATCCGACATACGCGGCTCGTGTGCCTGAGGGGAAGTGCTACGTCGAGACACGGCCCGCGGAGGTGTTCTTCCTACGGTTTGACCATATCTTTGAGATGTTTCTGACAAGGCGGCTCGATTTTACAATCGTCCGCCTTTTTGCGCTACATATGAGCTATGTCATGAACAGTGAAGAAGTCTCGCAAATCTGTGTGGCGGATCCGTACTACATGCACGAGTCTTTCTTGAGTCTCGGCGACTTTGAGCATGAAACTGCTAGGGACTACCTCCAAAACTTCATGGTACAGAATAAGGACCGGGAAATTGTCCTCGTGCCTTATCATCCAAAGTAAGTTAGTTTCGAACAACCCTTTCATACATTTCAACCATTCCTTCTCTCTCTATGGGGAATAATTTGAGGTGTCTTTTCCCCACAGCAACGGGCGCGCCGTCCTTATCGTTCTTTATCTACAAGTCTCCCACGCCGTGTATTTTGACCCTTCCAGAGACTACGAGAAAAAAGACTACACCCACATAATGAATATTCTAGATGATGCTCTCCAAGGCTTCAGCTTTAGAGGTGGCCACATGCAGATCAGGAAACAAAGGAACAAGAAGATGGGTTTCGCGCATAAAACTAACTTCTCCTGCATCCAAGTCCCAAAACCAAGCAAGAAGGATGGATTGTACATCCTCCATCTCATGAATCAGTTCAACACGGATCACCAAAAGCTTCGCATGAGAAGCAAAAATGATGATCATATCCACAAGTGGCTAGAATCTCATGGAGAAGCGAATTATAAACTTAGAGATGACTTCTTTCGCATCCAAAGCGACATTGCGACGATCATCATGAAAGAAGTCGTCGATGAGAAGGGGATGTTCCACCACGGCCCTATATCGCGAGCTGACGTCCGAACTCGCATAGGCATGCAACGTCTAGACCTCACACCGTTCAAGAAGCTAGGGTCCATCCTCGATGATATGGAAGGATGGAACTTCTAGTGATTTATGATGCCGATGATGATGATATGTGTCGGTTGAACTTGTATACTATTTGTAGTGATGCAACTTTGTGATGTCCACGATCCCTACCGAACTTGCGTAACGCTACTTTGTTAGTTTGCGTACGATGACCTGCGTACCTCTAGTTAATTAATTTGTGTACTGTATGTTGCATCTAGTTGCTAACCCTTTATTTTTTGGTGTTCTCTAGTATATTTTGTTGCATATATATGATTGTACATCCTCTTCATGAACATGCATCTCTAACAAGTACCTAGTTTCTTGATGGCGAGATGGAACTGCTATGTCGTGTACAAAGGGAAGGTTCCGGGGGTGTACAACGAGTGGCATGAGTGTCAGGAGCAAGTGAATGGGTTCTCGGACGCCAGCCATAAAGGCTTCAAAAGCAGACAAGAAGGAGAAGCTAGTTACTTGAGGTTCACGCTAGCGCGAGAGAGGACTCGTAACCGCCATCTCATGTACTGCATAGTTCCGCTCTCACTCATAGTGATAGCTCTTCTCGCGTATACCTTTGTTTAGATGGATGACGTTGTAGTTGCAAGTATTCGAGACTTTCATGTATCGCTATTTTCGAGATGATGACAAGATACCACTTTGTGTTGGATGATGATTATGACGAGACTATTTGTATGTATATGCTATGATTACATTTGTGGTCTCGCAGGCATTTGTATGTGTATCATGATGACATTTGTATGTGCTAAAGATTCTTCTATAAAGCCTATTCAAATACAAAACAAATATGCCGAAAAAAAACAAAAAACAACTAAAATTAGCAGTAGCGAGTGCAGAAAAGTTAGCAGCAGCGCGGTTGTAGCAGTAGCGTGCACAGGGGAAGCGCGCTATAGCTATTAGCAGCAGCGAGGTTCCTTTAAGCGTGCTGCTGCAACACTTGTGTAGCAGTAGCGCGGGTGGACCAGCGCTACTGCTATACGTTAGCTGTAGTGCCTTATTGGTAGCGCGGGTACCCGCGCTGCTGATAGGCCTAAAACCCGCGCTGCTGCTAGCCTTTTCCCTGGTAGTGTTACGATGGGTAGACCGTACCACCTACTACCCCTACATCTGCTAGTCTACCACTGTAAGAGTTCACACGACTTAGTCAATTATGCTAGAGCCCATAGTAGCTTGTGGCTGCACACAGAAGTTTCTAGTATGAATAATCTCATGATCCCTTTGAGCCTGGGTGGCGGTCCAAAAGAAAAACAGGCAATCGCTGGAATACCCAGGTGCCTCAATCCACCCAGATGTGTGTTTAAGTTGCCACCTTAGATAAACCATTAATTTAACAATCTCACATCTTGATACGTCTCCAACGTATCTATAATTTTTGATTGCTCCATGCTATATTATCTACTATTTTGGGCAATATTGGGCTTTATTATCCACTTTTATATTACTTTTGGGACTAACCTATTAACCGGAGGCCCAGCCCAGATTTGCTATTTTATGCCTATTTTAGTGTTTTGAAGAAAAGGAATATCAGACGGAGTCGAAACGGAACGAAATCAACTGGAGAAGTTATTTTTGGAAGGAAATACACCTGATGGACTTGGACCCCATGTCAGAAGATACAGGAGCTGCCCACGAGGGTGGGGGCGCCCCCACCCCCCTAGGGCGTGCCCCCTGCCTCGTGGGGCCCCCGTGGCTCCCCTGACGTGCTTCTTCTGCCTTTTAACTCCATATACCCTAAAACTTCCAGAGTGAAAGATAGATCGGGAGTTCCACCGCCAGAAGCCTCCGTAGCCACCAAAAGTCAATTGGGACCCTTTTCTGGCACCCTGCCGGAGGGGGCAATCCCTCTCCAGTGGACATCTTCATCATCCCGGTGCTCTCCATGACGAGGAGGGAGTAGTTCTCCCTCGGGGCTGAGAATATGTACCAGTAGCTATGTGTTTGATCTCTCTCTCCCGTGTTCTTGATTTGGCACGATCTTGATGTATCGCGAGCTTTGCTATTATAGTTGGATCCTATGTTTCTCCTCCCCCTCTTCTCTCTTGTAATGAATTGAGTTTCCCCTTTGAAGTAATCTTATCGGATTGAGTCTTTAAAGATTTGAGAATACTTGATGTATGTCTTGCCGTGGATATCTGTGGTGACAATGGGATACCACGTGCCACTTGATGTATGTTTTGGTGACCAACTTGCGGGTTCCGCCCATGAACCTATGCATAGGGGTTGGCACACGTTTTCGTCGTGATTCTCTGGTAGAAACTTTGGGGCACTCTTTGAGGTCCTTTGTGTTGGTTGAATAGATGAATCTGAGATTGTGTGATGCATATCGTATAATCATACCCACAGATACTTGATGTGACATTGGAGTATCTAGGTGACATTAGGGTTTTGATTGATTTGTGTCTTAAGGTGTTATTCTAGTACGAACTCTAGGGCTGTTTGTGACACTTATAGGAATAGCCCAACGGATTGATTGGAAAGAATAACTTTGAGGTGGTTTCGTACCCTACCATAATCTCTTCGATCGTTCTCCGCTATTAGTGACTTTGGAGTGACTCTTTGTTGCATGTTGAGGGATAGTTATGTGATCCAATTATGTTAGTATTGTTGAGGGAACTTACACTAGCGAAAGTATGAACCCTAGGACTTGTTTCAACACATTGCAATACCGTTTATGCTCACTTTTATCATTTGTTACCTTGCTGTTTTTATATTTTCAGATTACAAAAACTATTATCTACCATCCATATTGCACTTGTATCACCATCTCTTCGCTGAACTAGTGCACCTATACAATTTACCATTGTATTGGGTGTGTTGGGGACACAAGAGAGTCTTTGTTATTTGGTTGCAGGGTTGCTTGAGAGAGACCATCTTCATCCTACGCCTCCTACGGATTGATAAACCTTAGGTCATCCACTCGAGGGAAATTTGCTACTGTCCTACCAACCTCTGCACTTGGAGGCCCAACAACGTCTACAAGAAGAAGGTTGTGTAGTAGACATCAAGCTCTTTTCTGGCGCCGTTGCCGGGGAGGTGAGTGCTTGAAGGTATATCTTCAGATCTTAAAATCGAGTCTTTTAGTTTCTTGTTTTATCACTAGTTTAGTTTATAAAAGAAAACTATATAAAAAAATGGAATTGAGTTTGTCTCATACACTTCACCTTTTTAATATCTTTCGTGAGTATGATGGAAAGGACAATTGTGCTCAAGTGCTAGAAGAAGAAATCTATAAAATGTTTGGCACTAAATATTTGAATGATAAGCATGATTGCAATGTTGTTAGTATGAATTCCTTGAATATCTATGATGCTAATGATATGCAAAGCCACAAGCTTGGGGAAGCTATGTTTGATGAAGATGATATTTTTTGTCCCCCAAGTTTTGATGAGCAAATTTATTATGATGAAAGCATGCCTCCTATCTATGATGATTATTGTGATGACACGTATGCTTTAAAGAATAATTATAACCATGAAACTTGTCATCTTGATCTTAATTTTCAATCACATGATAGTTATTTTGTTGAGTTTGCTCCCATTATTATTCATGAGAAGAATCTTGCTTATGTGGAGAGTAGTAAAATTTCTATGCTTGTAGATCATGAAAAGAATGCATTAGGTGCTGGTTATATTGTTGAATTAATTCATGATGCTACTGAAAATTATTATGAGGGAGGAACATATGCTTGTAGGAATTGCAATAATATCAAGTTTCCCCTCTATGTGCTTAAAGTTTTGAAGTTATGCTTGTTTTACCTTCCTGTGCAAGTTGATTCTTGTTCCCAGAAGTTGTTTGCTCACAAAATCCCTATGCATAGGAAGTGGGTTAGACTTAAATGTTCTGGTCATATTATTCATCATGCTCTCTTTATGTTTCAATTCTTATCCTTTGTGTGAGCATCATTGACATCATCATGCCTAGCTAGGGGCGTTAAACGATAGCGCTTGTTGGGAGGCAACCCAATTTTATTCTTGTTCCTTGCTTTTTGTTCCTGTTTAGTAATAAATAATCCATCTATCCTCTGTTTAGATGTGGTTTTATGTGTTTAATTAGTGTTTGTGCCAAGTAGAACCGTTGGGTTCACTTGGGGAAAGTCTTGTTGATCATGCTGTACAAAACAGAAACTTTAGCGCTCACGAGAATTGCTGCCATTTTTATTTGGAGAGTGCTATTTAGTTAATTATTTTTTCAGATGATTAATAGATAAATTCCTCAGGTCCATCAATTTATTTGATAATTTTATGAGTTCCATAAGTATACGTTTGATCCAGATTACTAAAGACTGTTCTGTTTTTGACAGATTCTGTTTTTCATGTGTTGTTTGCTTATTTTGATGAATCTATGAGTAGTATCGGAGGGTATGAACCATAGAGAAGTTGGAAGTAGGTTTAACACCAATATAAATAAAGAATGAGTTCATTACAGTACCTTGAAGTGGTGATTTATTTTTTTATACTAACGGAGCTTACGAGTTTTCTGTTAAGTTTTGTGTTGTGAAGTTTTCAAGTTTTGGGTAAGGATTCGATGGACTATGGAATAAGGAGTGGCAAGAGCCTAAGATTGGGGATGCCCAAGGCACCCCAAGGTAATATTCAAGGACAACCAAGAGCCTAAGCTTGGGGATGCCCCGGAAGGCATGCCCTCTTTCGTCTTCGTTCATTGGTAACTTTACTTGGAGCTATATTTTTATTCGCCACATGATATGTGTTTTGCTTGGAGCGTCAATTTATTTTGTTATAATTTTCTTGCTGTTATTTAGAACAATGTTTTGCATCTTTTATTTCAATAAAAGTGGCATTGATAGCCTTTACTATGCCTATGTTACAAGTATACATGTTGCTGTTTGAAAACAGAAAGTTTACCGCTGTTGCAATAATTCCCTAGAAAATTAAGAATGAGATAAAATGTTGAAACCTTTTGCATATTAAGCTCTGATAAATTTACTACAGTGGGAATTTTCTTTCATAATTTTTGGATCTATGGAAGTGTGGATGTTGCTGCATTCTTTACAGACTATCCTGTTTAGGCAGATTGCTGTTATGTTTGCATTGTTTGCATATGTTTGCTTCTTTAATGATTCTATTTGAGGATAGGACTATTAAATATACAGAGGAATTTAGTATGAAATGTTGAATACTAATTTTAGTTATTTGCTATAGTAGAGTATGATAAGGTTTTGGCAACGGTTTATACTAACTTATCTCACGAGTCCTTGTTGAGTTTTGTGTGGATGAAGCTTTTTGAGATTTAGGGAGACCGTGATATGAGAGGAATTAAGGAGACACAAAAGCTCAAGCTTGGGGATGCCCAAGGCACCCAAAGATAATATTTCAAGAAGTCTCAAGCATGTAAGCTTGGGGATGCCCCGGTTGGCATCCCACCTTTCTTCTTCAACGACTATCGGTTAGTATCGGTTGATCCTAAGTTTTTGCTTCTTCACATGATGTTTGCTATTCTTAGATGTCATTTTATTTTGCTTTGCTTGCTGTTTGAATAGAGTACCAAGATCTGAAATTATTAAATGTTAGAGAGTCTTCACATAGTTGCATAATTATTCAACTACTCATTGATCTTCACTTATATCTTTCAGAGTAGTTTGTCTTTTGCTCTAGTGCTTCACTTATATCTTTTAGAGCATGGTGGTAGTTTTATTTTGAAGAAATAGATGAACTCTCATGCTTCACTTAGATTATTTTGAGAGTCTTAAATAGCATGGTAATTTGCTTAAAATCCTAATATGCTAGGTATTCAAGAATAATAAAAATTCTCTTATGAGTGTGTTGAATACTAAGAGAAGTTTGATGCTTGATGATTGTTTTGAGATATGGAGATGGTGATATTAGAGTCATGCTAGTTGAGTAGTTGTGAATTTGAGAGATACTTGTGTTGAAGTTTGTGATTCCCGTAGCATGCACGTATGGTGAACCATTATGTAACAAAGTTAGAGCATGAGGTGTTTATTGATTGTCTTCCTTATGAGTGGCGGTTGGGGACGAGCGATGGTCTTTTCCTACCAATCTATCCCCCTAGGAGCATGCGCGTAGTACTTTGTTTCGATAACTAATAGATTTTTGCAATAAGTATGTGAGTTCTTTATGACTAATGTTGAGTCCATGGATTATACGCACTCTCACCCTTCCACCTTTGCTAGCCTCTCTAGTACCGCACAACTTTTGCCGGTACTATAAACCCAGCATATACCTTCCTCAAAACAGCCACCATACCTACCTATTATGGCATTTCCATAGCCATTCCGAGATATATTGCCATGCAACTTTCCACCGTTCCGTTTATTATGACACGCTTCATCATTGTCATATTGCTTTGCATGATCATGTAGTTGACATTGTATTTGTGGCAAAGCCACCATTCATAATTCTTTCATACATGTCACTCTTGATTCATTGCATATCCCGGTACACCGCCGGAGGCATTCATCTAGAGTCATCTTTGTTCTAGATCGAGTTGTAATTCTTGAGTTGTAAATAAATAGAAGTGTGATGATCACCATTCAATAGAGCATTGTCCCAAAAAAATAAAGGCCAAATAAATAAATAAAGGAAAGGCCAAATAAAAAAGAAAATAAATAAAAAGGGACAATGCTACTATCCTTTTTCCACACTTGTGCTTCAAAGTAGCACCATGATATAGCAAGTCTCATATATTGTGCTTCAAAGTAGCACCATGTTCTTCATATAGAGAGTCTCTCGTTATGTCACTTTCATATACTAGTGGGAATTTTATATTATAGAACTTGGCTTGTATATTCCAATGATGGGCTTCCTCAAATTGCCCTAGGTCTTCGTGAGCAAGCAAGTTGGATGCACACCCACTAGTTTCTTTTGTTGAGCTTTCATACATTTACATCTCTAGTGCATCTGTCGCATGGCAATCCCTACTCACTCACATTGATATCTATTGATGGGCATCTCCATAGCCGGTTGATACGCCTAGTTTATGTGAGACTATCTTCTCCCTTTTTGTCTTCTCCACAACCACCATTCTATTCCACCTATAGTGCTATATCCATGTCTCACGCTCATGTATTGCGTGAAGATTGAAAAAGTTTGAGAACATCAAAAGTATGAAACAATTGCTTGGCTTGTCATCGGGGTTGTGCATGATTTAAATATGTTGTGTGGTGAAGATGGAGCATAGCCAGACTATATGATTTTGTAGGGATAGCTTTCTTTGGCCATGTTATTTTGAGAAGACATAATTTTTTATGTCAATATGAACTTTTGTCTTGAATCTTATGGATCTGAATATTCATGCCACAATTAAGAAGAATTACATCGAAACTATGCCAACTAGCATTCCACATAAAAAAATTATCTTTTTTTATCATTTACCTACTCGAGGACGAGCAGGAATTAAGCTTGGGGATGCTTGATACGTCTCCAACGTATCTATAATTTTTGATTGCTCCATGCTATATTATCTACTGTTTTGGCCAATATTGGGCTTTATTATCCACTTTTATATTACTTTTGGGACTAACCTATTAACCGGAGGCCCATCCCAGATTTGCTGTTTTATGCCTATTTCAGTGTTTTGAAGAAAAGGAATATCAGACGGAGTCGAAATGGAACGAAATCAACTGGAGAAGTTATTTTTGGAAGGAAATACACCTGATGGACTTGGACCCCACGTCAGAAGACACGCGAGCTGCCCACGAGGGTGGGGGGCGCGCCCACCCCCTAGGGCGCACCTGTTGGGGAACGTAGTAATTTCAAAAAAATTCCTACGCACACGCAAGATCATGGTGATGCATAGCAATGAGAGGGGAGAGTGTTGTCCATGTACCCTCGTAGACCGGCAATGGAAGTGTTGACACAACGTAGAGGAAGTAGTCGTACGTCTTCCCGATCCGACCGATCCAAGTACCGAACGTACGACACCTCCGAGTTCTGCACACGTTCAACTCGGTGATGTCCCTCGAGTTCCGATCCAGCAAAACGTTGAGGGAGAGTTATGTCAGCACGACGGCGTGATGACGGTGATGATGTTCTACCAACGCAGGGCTTCGCCTAAGCACCGCTACGATATGACCGAGGTGGAATATGGTGGAAGGGGGCACCGCACACGGCTAAGGAACGATCACGAGGATCAACTTGTGTGTCATGGGGTGCCCCTTGCCTCAGTATATAAAGGAGGGAGAGGGGGAGGTGCGGCCGGCCCTATGGGTGCGCCTGGAGGAGTCCTACTCCAACCGGGAGTAGGACTCCCCCCTCTTGCCTTGATGGAAAAGGAAGGAGGAAGGGAGAAAGAGGAAAGGGGGGCGCCCCCCCCTTCCTTGTCCTATTCGGACTAGGGGGAGGGGGCGCGCGGCCTGCCCTGGCCGGCCCTCCTCTTCTCCCTTACGGCCCATTTAGGCCCAATAACCCCCGGGGGGGTTCCGGTAACCCCCCGGTACTCCGGTAAAATCCCGATTTCACCCAGAACATTTCTGATATCCAAATATAGGCTTCCAATATATCAATCTTTATGTCTCGACCATTTCGAGACTCCTCGTCATGTCCGTGATCACATCCGAGACTCCGAACAACCTTCGGTACATCAAAACACAAAAACCCTAATTACGATCGTCACCGAACTTTAAGCGTGCGGACCCTACGGGTTCGAGAACTATGTAGACATGACCGAGACACGTCTCCGGTCAATAACCAATAGCGGAACCTGGATGCTCATATTGGCTCCTACATATTCTACGAAGATCTTTATCGGTCAGACCGCATAACAACATACGTTGTTCCCTTTGTCATCGGTATGTTACTTGCCCGAGATTCGATCGTCGGTATCTCAATACCTAGTTCAATCTCGTTACCGGCAAGTCTCTTTACTCGTTTCGTAATACATCATCCTGCAACTAACTTATTAGTTGCAATGCTTGCAAGGCTTGAGTGATGTGCATTACCGAGAGGGCCCAGAGATACCTCTCCGACAATCGGAGTGACAAATCCTAATCTCAAAATACGCCAACCCAACAAGTACCTTCGAAGACACCTATAGAGCACCTTTATAATCACCCAGTTACATTGTGACGTTTGGTAGCACACAAAGTGTTCCTCGGGTAAACGGGAGTTGCATAATCTCATAGTCATAGGAACATGTATAAGTTATGAAGAAAGCAGTAGCAACAAACTTAAACGATCAAGTGCTAAGCTAACGGAATGGGTCAAGTCAATCGCATCATTCTCCTAATGATTTGATCCCGTTAATCAAATGACAAGTCATGTCTATTGTTAGGAAACATAACCATCTTTGATTAACGAGCTAGTCAAGTAGAGGCATACTAGTGACTCTCTGTTTTTGTCTATGTATTCACACATGTATTACGTTTCCAGTTAATACAATTCTAGCATGAATAATAAACATTTATCATGATATAAGGAAATAAATAATAACTTTATTATTGCCTCTAGGGCATATTTCCTTCAGTCTCCCACTTGCACCAGAGTCAATAATCTAGATTACACAGTAATGATTCTAACACCCATGGAGCCTTGGTGCTGATCATGTTTGCCTATTTCAGTGTTTCGCAGAAAAGGAATATCAAACGGAGTCCAAACGGAATGAAACCTTCGGGAATGTGATTTTCTCAACGAACATGATCCAGGAGACATGGAGTGGGCTTCAAGAAACAATCGAGGAGGCCACGAGGCAGGGGGCGCGCCTACCCCCTAGGCGCGCCCTCCACCCTCGTGGGCCCCTCGTTGCTCCACCAACCTGCTTCTTCCTCCTATATATATATCCATGTACCCCCCAAACATCCAGGAGCACCACAAAAACCTAATTCCACCACCGCAACCTTCTGTACCCGAGAGATCCCATCTTGGGGCCTTTTCGGGAGCTGCGTCGGAGGGGGCATTGATCACGGAGGGCCTCTACATCAACTCCATGGCCTCTTTGGTGATGTGTGAGTAGTTTAATTCAGACCTTCGGGTCCATAGTTATTAGCTAGATGGCTTCTTCTCTCTCTTTGGATCTCAATACAAAGTTCTCCTCGATTCTGTTGGAGATCTATTCGATGTAATCTTCTTTTGCGGTGTGTTTGTCGAGATCCAATGAATTGTGGGTTTATGATCAAGTTTATCTATGAACAATATTTGATTCTCCTCTGAATTCTTTTATGTATGATTGGTTTATCTTTGCAAGTCTCTTCGAATTATCAGTTTGGTTTGGCCTACTAGATTGATCTTTCTTGCAATGGGAGAAGTGCTTAGCTTTGGGTTCAATCTGATGGTGTCCTTTCCCAGTGACAACAGGGGCAGCAAGGCACGTATTGTATTGTTTCCATCGAGGATAAAAAGATGGGGTTTATATCATATTGCATGAGTTTATCCCTCTACATCATGTCATCTTACTTAAAGCATTACTCTGTTCTTATGAACTTAATACTCTAGATGCATGCTGGATAGCGGTCGATGTGTGGAGTAATAGTAGTAGATGCAGAATCATTTCGGTCTACTTGTCACGGATGTGATGCCTATATACATGATCATACCTAGATATTCTCATAACTATGCTCAATTCTATCAATTGCTCGACAGTAATTCGTTTACCCACTATAATACTTATGCTCTTGAGAGAAGCCACTAGTGACACCTATGGCCCCTGGGTCCATCTTCCATCATATTAATCTTCCAACACTTAGTTATTTCTATTGCCGTTTATTTTACTTTGCATATTTATTTCTCTTTATCATAAAAATACCAAAAATATCATCTTATCATATCTATCAGATCTCACTCTCGTAAGTGACCGTGAGGGGATTCACAACCCCTTTATCGCGTTGGTTGTGAGGTTCTTATTTGTTTGTGTAGGTGCGTGGGACTCGAGCGTGATCTCCTACTGGATTGATACCTTGGTTCTCAAAAACTGAGGGAAATACTTACGCTACTTTACTGCATCACCCTTTCCTCTTCAAGGGAGAACCAACGCAGTGCTCAAGAGATAGCACTATGTTGTTGCGCGCTGGTCTGCTCTTTGTGCAATGCGACGTCCCCTGCCGAACCAGCAAGGGGCCGGCCGGTCCCATAGGTGGCCGCGGATATCCCGCGACACCCTGTCAGGGCGCACGGTGGCTATGGGCTGCCCAACGTCGACCTAATCGCCCCTAGGGCCTCGAGGTTCGCCGCCCTACAAGAAGAAGAACAGACGAAGAACGAGGAAGAAGAAGAACTAGGGTTAAGGAGAAAAGATAAAAGATAAAAACTGATAGATGAATTGATCGATTGTGTGTTGTTCAATCGGCCGTCACCCCTTAGGTATATAAGAGACGGCTGGACTTCCCTTGCAAGGAAAAGACTTGTATTCACGTCCAAAACCCTAGTCAAATTCGGATTGGTTTTGTCCGAAGTTTCCAAAACTGTTCGGTTTAAACTGGCTGCACCTTGCGGGTAATTTTTGAGGTGGTAAACAACATCAGATGGAAACGAGCCCAAAAGTTGTCTTGACCGTTTCGACCAGACGAACAACTTTCATGTTGAACCTTTTTTGATCAGAGGTCATCTTGAGGGTTAAATCGCTCGGGCTATTATTCGCGCTACCCATCAGACAGGGTGTCTGGTGGGGCGCGCTATTTTTTGCCTCCTGACAGGGCTGTATTCCGATGGCTCTAACTTTTGCATACGAATATGGATTGGAATGTTTTCTATATCAAAATCAACCGTTTCGACAAGACACACAACTTGCATGTTGAAACTTTTTCCATTTGAGGCCATCTTGGGGGCATAATCAGCCGAATAGTGTTATGAATACAAAATCTCAGTACTTCAAACACAACTTCGGCCTTAGAGATGAGATCGGATGGATATGGCCCAAATATCAAAGTTTCTCCTTTTGACAATACAGAACTTTCTCACTTTGAGCACTTTTCTATTTTAGGCCATCTTCATTGTGTTTTTGACAATGCAAAATCTGGTGTCAACAACGGTGATGGGTTGGATGAGATATATCATGTAATCGAGTTAGTTTTGTTAGGGTTTGATCCCTAGTATCCACTATGTTCTGAGATTAATGTTGTTATGACTTTTCTATGCTTAATGCTTGACACTAGGGCCCGAGTGCCATGATTTTAGATCTGAACCTATTATGTTTTCATGAACATATTGTGTTCTTGATCCTATCTTGCAAGTTGTAGACACCTATTACGAGTTATGATCTGCATACCCCAAGGTGATAATAATTGGGATTCTTTTTGGTGATTACCGTAGTTTGAGGAGTTCATGCATTCACTAAGTGCTAGCATTGTGATTGCAGAATAAATAAACCAAAAGAGTTTCATAGTGCACGCAGGCACTCATCGCCACATGAGCAAACTGAAAGTAGCAAACTGGAACGGAAGCTAATGCAAGGTTCGTGCAATACTTATTACAGACCATTATACAAAGTGGCCAAATATAACTAGATATAATTCTATTCATTGGGGACAGGGGCATTCAGCTTGTCCTTGGTCACCTCACTAGGAGGGATCTGGCATTGCTTGGTAGCTTGGGCCTTAATAGTGTCCATGGGCAGTTCTGGTGGTGGAGGGGCTTCAGGATCTCTGATATTATACTCAAAATCTCTAGTGAGGCTCTTTCTGGTATTTGCTTTGCAAGTAGCTTCCTTGTCCTTGAAACTAGCACTCAATCCAGTTAGTCTTCTACTGCGCCTCACATCCATGACATTGATTGGAGCAGCAGTCTTCTTCCTTTTGTAGATAGGAGTTTTCATTGGAGTATCACCGGTAGCTTGTGCCACTATTATGTCTTCTGCAATTGGACCATTTAGAGATTTAGAAGGGTTGTTGTCATTGCAGTTCTGAACTTCAATATTGTACTTCTGAACTTCAATATTGTAGTTCTGAACTTCATTGTTGTAGATGGTGGCCTCATTGTTGCATGGGATAGTTGCTGTAACAGAAGGATAATCCTCATGTATGCTTTCCTCCATCTCTGTTATCACACAAGAGCTCTTTATTGGGATATCTTCAGCTGAGGTGACAAAAGATGTCAAGCATTTTCTGACTGGACCAAACTCATCATCTACATCCATCATTTGACATCTAGTGCTTTCCATAGTGCAACCATCAAGTTTTTTCAGCAGTTCAGGAGAAGATTCCATAAGCTTGTGCATAATATCTTGCATAGCAACAAGACAATCAAAAGCCTCCGTCGGCGTTCTGGGAACGGGGGTCCCCAGACTTGCCTGCCTGCGGCGTGGCTTAAAGGGGGGCCCAGCGCGGCCCATCTTCACCAACACAAACCCAAGACCCTCGCGAGGGGCCAAGCCTCGCGGGGCGGACGACGTGGAGCTTCCTCAGGCGCGGCCTCGCCAGGCTGGCTCACGAGGAGGCGGAGAGATCAAGGCGGGGTACCTCACGAGGTGCCCGTGACGCAAGCCATGACGACCGGGGGCGCCAGGCGGGTGCCAGCCCGCGCAGTGTCCTCCCTTCCTCTTTGGTGCAAAGGGGGCAAGCGCAGCCGCGGAGTACCGAGGCATCAGGCAAAGGTTGCCATTTCGGTGCAACGAGACCAAGACCAGGAGGACTACGAGACGGAGGTCACCGTGGAGCCCAAGACGGCGTCATCACCAGAGCTTTGCGCAGGTGAAGACTACTTTTGTCAGGATAGCTGATACTAGCTGTCCCCCTTCAAATTAGCCCGCCATTGTTGGCTCCCTTCCCGCTCGATATTTGGGAAGAGGACCAGGGCCTCTATAAATAGGACCAGCCACCCACAAAGGGGAGAGAGCGGAGCCAGGGGGATCGAAGGATAGAGAAGATCAGGTAGAGAGAGAGAGAGAAAGGTGACTGAGCTCCTCTCAGTAGTTCATCGCCCCAGCCAAGAACAGACCCTCGCGAGGCTGTTCTTCCTTGTATTGTTCATCATCATCAGCCCAAGAGGCAATCCACCACACCACACACTGGAGTAGGGTATTACACCACAATGGTGGCCCGAACCAGTATAAACCCTGCGTCTCTTGTGTTGTTCTTTCCATAGTTCAGCTTCTAGCAAGGCGGAGGGGTGCAGGTAGGTAGGAGGCGAAATCTCCGCGCGCACCCCAGTGTTCGAACCTCAAGGGTCTGCCGGAACCCGAAATCCGACATTTGGCGCGCCAGGTAGGGGTGCGCCGGGATTCGTCTTCCACCACCCCGTTCTCCTCCGACCATCACGCCCATGTCTGACGCTTGTTGGGCCCGCGCTGAGCGCCGGGCCGCGCTCGCTGCCCGTGTCACCCAGACGGCCCCTGTCGGCGGGCGTCCTCGCCGTTCCCCGTCACCTGCCGTCAACGCCGCCACCGGCCCGGCGGGGGACGAGCAGCAAGCATCGTCCCAGCATCCATCCGTGCGGCAAGACGGCCGCACCGCAACTCCCTTGCTCACCCCAGCTGGTTCTTCGTCCCGCGCGCTCCGCACGCCCGTGGAGGCTCGGGCTGCACTCATCGCGGCGAACGAGCTCCTGCGCTACCGTCCCGTTGACGACGTCTATGAAGAATGGCTCGACCGCGTCACCGAGCTCGTCCGCGCCGCAGGGGGCAATGAAGCTCCGGCGGCGCCCCGGCCGCCTCCTCCTCAGGAAGGCGCCATGGCTCCAAGGCGCGTGGCTCCTGGGCGGAACCCACTCTGTTAGGCGCCAGCGCAGCAAGAGCAGAGCTGCCAAGAGGTCCCTCGCCTGCAAGAAGCTGCCTGGGCGCTCCCTGCTCCAGCACGTCGTGACCATGCTCCTGCCCCCGCGCGTCAAGACCCTGCGCTGCTCCCAGCTGCAGCACGCGGGGACATGCAAGACCAAGTTCCCCGTCATCCAAGGCCTCCCATGGCCACAGCAGGCTACCGCGCCTTCACCACCGAGCTACACAACGTCGCGTGGCCCGGCAAGTTCAAGCCAGACTTGTCTCCTCGCTACGACGGCACGGCTGACCCTGCGGAGTTCCTCCAGCTCTACGAGCTGGGCATCGAAGCTGCCAACGGAGACGAGAAGGTCATGGCGAACTAGTTCCCCATGGAACTCAAGGACGGGACCCTCACCTGGCTCCAGGCACAATCTCCTCCCGAGACGAGATGCGCACCCGCTTCATCGCCAACTTCCAAGGCACTCGCGACCGGCCACCCGCCGTGAGCGACATGCGCCGCATCAAGCAACAGCCCGGGGAGACCCTGCAGAAGTACATCCAGCGCTTCAACAACGCGCACCTCAAGATTCCCAAGGTGACTGAGGAGGCCATCATCTCGGCGTTCTCCGACGGCGTGCGCGATGTCAAGATGAAGGAGGAGCTGGCGATGCATGAAGACCTGTGCACTTCCTTGGAACTGTTCAACCTGGCAACCAAGTGCGCCAGGGCCGAGGAAGGGCGTCTCTCCCTCCTCGAGCTGCCTGCTGCAGACCCAGAAGAGAAGAAGCCCAAGGCCAAGGATGTGAAGCGCAAGGGGGCTGCCGTGCTCGCGGCAGAACCAGACACCAAGCGGGGCAGAGATCAGCCCGAACCTTCCAAGGGCAGCTGGTACTGTGTGTACCACGACCTCCACACCCACAACACCAACGAATGTCAAGAGCTCCGAGCCGTGCGAGAAGGAAGGATCGGCCGTCGCCCTGACCGCAGTGACCGGGGCTATGGCCGAGGAGGAGGAAGGAACGCAGGACGCTGGGAAGACCGTGGCCCGCGCCAAGGGTGGCGCGATCAACCTCGCGAGGATCGCTGGCTTGACCCGCCTCGCGAGGGAGGCTGGAGGGATCAGCCTCGCGAGGGAGACTGGAGGGATCAGCCTCGCGAGGATCGCCCGCAAGGTAATGCAGGCCTCCCACCGCTGCCGCCACAGCCGAGGAGAAATGAGGACCGCCACCAGGACGAGGGGGCTGGGGGCTTCCAGGAGCCGCGCACGATCGCCTGTATCCTGGGCGGGGCCCAAGCCCCATCCTCTCAGCGCATCTTCAAGCAGTTCGCCCGCGAAGTGAACGCAGTCGTCCCCAGGCTCGAAGCCACGCGCCCACTCAGGTGGTTGGCGTGCGCCATCACGTTCAGCTCAGCAGATCAGCTCAAGTGTGCGGCTACAGCCGGAGTTCTCCCGATGCTTTGTTCCCCAATCATCAGCAACGTGGTGGTCACCAAGACCCTCATCGATGGCGGGGCAGGGCTCAACGTCCTGTCCGTGGAAACATTCAACAACCTCCAAGTGCCCTACAGCCAACTTCAGCCAACCAAGCCTTTCTCCGGTATCACCGACGGCTCCACGGTCCTGATTGGGCAGGTCCGCCTCCCTGTCACCTTCGAGGCGCGCGACAACTACCGCACCAAGCTTATCGACTTCGACGTCGCTCACATTCACCTGCCGTACAACGCCATCCTTGGGTACCCAGCGCTGGCCAAGTTCATGGCCGTAACTCACCACGGCTACAACATCCTCAAGATGCCAGGAAGCGGCGGAGTCATCACGGTGCCATGTGTAGAGAAGGACGCGGTGTGTTCCCTGGAACGAGCCTTTCAGGCCGCGTCACTGGAAGACCCGGATCGTGGAAGCAGGAGGCCTCCCGAGACCGCCCCTAAGAAGAAGAAGACATCGTCCGGCCCGAACACTCAGGAGGCAGGCCCCCCTGGGCCCGCGCCTGCCCAGGGGGAACCTCCTTCCATCGCATAGGAAAGCGCGCCCGGTGCCCTCCTCAGGCAGGGCTCGGGGGCTCTCCCCTGGAGGGCCACCGACCTAGCTAGGGTCACGAGGGAGGCGCTTGGGCACCACCTAGAGGCGTGTTTCGAAGCACGTTTCCCTCAAGAAGGAGCAAGGCAAGGAGACCCAGACCCCCAGGAGTTCGTCAGCAAGGCCATTCAGGAGCTACAGGAGTCAAGAGTCATGAAAGGCGGCCGCCGCCTACCAGCAGTGGCTCCCCATCCAGGCGAGGATGGTGGGCTGCGCGTCTGCATCGACATACCAGGGCTCAACCGAGTCGCCTCTCTGGAGCGCCTCTGGCCCTCGCGAGTGGGGCGCTGCGGAGGCCCACCCCACAGCTACGTTCGCATGCCTTACGGCTTGCCGAACGCGGCTGACACGTACCAGCGCCTCACGAGGGGCATCACGGGGGCACGAGAGGCCAGGCGTTCCGCAGCCCTGGCAGGGATGGAGATGGCCTGTGAGGAGCCACCAGCCCTCCGGAGCCTCCCGAGGCCCCTAGGCCTGGGGGCTCATGAGGATCGGCTCCCGCAGCCCACCGAGCCTACTACATCAATGCTCCTTCGTCCTCAACATCATCAGGTGACGTCTTTCGAGTTTTATTTCCAGTTGGGAGCGCCCCCCCAGGGCTGCATCATTCCCAGGCCGCGTGGGTCCGTCCCTGCGGCGTGTATCCCTTTTTTATTCCATGTTGTTAGCTTACCTTGTTGGGGGCGCCCCTCGGGCCGCATGATCCCCAAACCGCTCGGGCCAGGCCCAGCGGCATGTATCCCGTTTGCGTTTATTTCCGATTATGCGTTAGACCCACCATGCTTGATTATTTGATGCCGGTCCACAGCACCTCTTCTTCTCCATGCCGACCACTTGCATGTTAAAGGGGGGGTACCTGAGCATCGCGACTCAGGGCCCTTACTAGCTCTCCAGCCCTCACCCTCTGGCCTTGTCCATGGCATCGCGACCTGGCATACCAGCGACGGCTGAGACCAGCTCGAGGGCCGGGACCCGAGGACGTAGAGTGCCGACATCTAACCAAACTTGCAGGGACACATCACAAGATAAGGCCCAGTGCCAGGCGCAACCCGCCTAGAGGTAGGGCCCCGTGAGTCCCGCGCTGGCTCACGGGTGCCCAGATACACCTCGCCAGGCCCTACCGTGCCAGCCACGTGTCAGGGCGGGGCTGTACACGCCCCGGGGGCTCCTCCCGGAGGGGGGCCCCCTCCCACATACCAGTGGAAGCACCATGCTCCATGCTGGCTGACGACACTGCCGAGGAGCGGCTATGCCCGTACACATACGGTAGCGCTATGCTACGCGCTGGTGATAAACAACTGAGGGTGGCCCCCGGGCCGCACCAACCTCAGGAAGCCCAGAGCTCAGTGTCTAGCCTCATCGTAACGCCTCCCCTCGGGAGTGCCGCGCGAGGGGGCTGGGCACGGGGGTTGCGCCTGGGTCACACCCAGACGCACGCCGCCCAGCCAGGTCCCCCCGGGCCTGGTTCGTCGCGCATCTCTCCCCAAGCGGAGCCAAGGTACGAAGGCCGTTTGAGCGTCAAGGGGGACTCCTGAGCATCGCGACTCAGGAGCCTAACTGGTCGCGTAGCCCCTCACTCCGTGGCCCCGTCCTGGTTTCCGGTCAGGACCAACGCTGGGTGAGGTACGTGTGCGGCCGGGCTCTACAGACGTAGAACGGTAGATCCACCCGCATCACACCTCCCTACTTGTTGTTCGTGCACCAAGGGGGACTCCTGAGCATCGCGACTCACGAGCCTAACTTGTCACGTGGCCCCTCACTCCTTGGCCCCGTCCTGGTTTCCGGTCGGGACCAACGCTGGGTGAGGCATGCGCGGGGCCGGGCTCTGCCGGCGTAGAACATAAGCAAATGGGAAGGAAAGGCACAAATTTCAAGAAGTTCAAAAGCAAATATTACAGTCCACACTGTTATCTCGATGCCAAACGCAAGTTTAAACGCCTCCCCGAGGCATGATACATGTGCAGGAATTAAAGGCAGGACAGGAGCCGCGACGGAGTCACTTGTTGGCGATGGAACAGTGCGGATTGAGTACGCCTCACGAAGCGGTGGGGTCGGTAGCACCTTGCTTCGGCTTGGTGCTGAAGGCCTGGAACTTCCCCAACAGGGCCTCTGCGCGACCCTTCACGACCTCGGCAGCGGCACGCTCGCCGCTCACTGGCTCCAACAGGCTGTCGAGGTCGACACCGGGATCGCGAAGGTAGATGTGGGTGAGGACCCACATCATTGCTGCAGAAGACAGGACACGCGCCTCGGCCTCGGCCGTGGGGCCAAGGCCAAGGGCGGCATCTTCAAGAGCGTGAACCAAGAAGGGAAGCAGCTTGGCGGGGCCGTCCTCGGCGCCGGCCAATGGGCTCTCCAGGCCGCTGTCGTAAAGCGTCCTCAGTGAGGAGCGAGCCCTCGCATCCATCTCCGCGAAGGCCACGCGGTCCTCAGCAAGAACCAGGGCCTCGTCGTCCTGCTTGGCCTTCCTCGCCCCCAACTCCTGCTCCAGCGCGCCTAGGCGGGCGCGGCGTTTCTTGAGCTTGACCTCCCTCTCCTTGAGAGACGCTTCGCGAGCCTTCACGCCTTCTTCCTGCTCTTGGCGAAGGCGGACCTCGTTCGCGAGCTGGTCCGCAAATCTTGCAGTTCGCCCTCCAGCGCCTTGCAACGTCCACGGATGTCGACCACCTCCCCCAGGGCTGCGTCCCGAGCAGCCTTCGCCTCAAGGACAGCCTGCTTCTCCTTGTCGCATGCCGTCGAGGCCTGGACCAGCGCCGCCCGAATCGAAGCGTCGGAGCGAACCCATCCTGAAGCCAGCTCCAGGCGCCTGGCCACCAAGCGGGGGTCGGCGCCAAGAAGATCCTAACATAGTCGGTCCAGCTCAGCAATAGCACGATCCAGAATGGCAGAAGGAGTCGGAGAGACAGCAGCCGGTGGAGTAGGAGGAGAAGATGGCACCGCGGCCACAGCATCCTGAGGCGGAGTCTGCCGTGCCCCGACAGCTGAAGTGGCGGCGGCAGGCAAGAGCACCTCGGGAGCCACTTGGGCCGTGGGGGCTGAGCTCGCCCCAGCCGGCTCAGCCAGGCCTCGCGAGGACGACCGGACAGGAGAAGCCTATGCGTCGTGGTCACCCTCCTTCGCGGGCGGAAGCGCTGCCACGGATGGAACCTCGGGAGCCACCTTCGGCTTCTTTGCTGCGGGCGCCAGCCTATCCAAGAAATGCGGACGTCAAGCCTCGGAAGCAGAGCAAGAAATAAAGACAAGAATCGAATGCTTACGGGTCGTCGCCAGTGAGCTCAAGCGGCCTCCAGCCAAATTTGAAGCCTGAAAGCCGGCTGGAAGGGTCAACCTCGGGAAGCTTGGAGGCAGAAGGAGCATCTGCGGTCCGGCCCGGGGCCGGGGCAGACCCGCGGGAGATCAGCCCGGTCCTGTCATTCTTCGAGATCGGGGGTGAGCTCCCGCCGTCCTGCTCGTCGTTGTCCTCGTCGTCGTCTTCATCGTCATCCTCGTCGTCATCGCTCGGAGAGAGGCGGAGAACGCGGGACCTGCACCGGGGGAGGGGAGCCCTCGACTCTCCGTCAGTCGCCTCGGAGTCAGGCCCTTTTCCCCGCTCCCCTCCTTCCTCCTCTTCACTGGAGTCATTGGAGGGCACGTCCACCGGTCCCTCGGGAGTTTCCACGGGCACGGGCCCATCCCCGTTGAAGACGGGCATGGACTCCACTACCTGCTCCCAGTCGTCGCGGAGGAACAAGGGCGTAGGAGCGCCCGCCAATCTCGCCACATCGCCCCGACCAGATATTGGAGGACAGCAGCCAGATCTCCGTCGGCTAAGGCCACGGGGCCCGGGCGGGGCCTCCACATCGGAAGTGAGTACCGCCCAAGCGGAGCCAGCTGGTGCTCCAGGAATTCCCTCAGCAGCGACGCGCCGGTCAGTTTCGCTGCCGCCATATTGGCCGACCTCAGATCCGTGTCCATCTTCTCCAACATCAGCTTCGCGCGGGGGTCCGTGAGCTCCGCTCGACCCCAATCGCTGGAGCTCGTGGGCTGCTCTGTCGGCAAGATCAACCGAGGGTGGATGCGCCCAGGATCCACCAAGACCCACTTGCTCCTGAAGCCCTCAATCCTTTTCCCGGGGTTCGAAATGGCAATGGCGCCACCGTACGCGACGAAGCTCACGCACGCGGAAGCAGTACCACGAGAGGTCCAGAGGTAGAAGTAGTGGTGCAGCAAGGCCACTGAGGGCTGCACCCCTACGTGAGCCTCGCAGTAATAGGCGAAGATTGCCAGGAGAAGGACGGAGTTGGGGTGGAGATGCAGGGCTTGTAGCTTATAGTGGCGGAGGACAGAGAAGAAGAACTCAGAGAAGGGAGGCACCAGGCCAGCAGCAATGGCACTTACGAAGAGCGGATAGAAGGTGCTCCCTTGACCCTCAGGGGTGGCGGAGCCGGCTTTAAACACCTTCGCCCCGTTGATGCCCCGCGTCGTCGCCATCTGGCGCAACCGGGCGAGGCTCGCCTCCGACACGTTCGGCGGGTCCAGGGCAGACGAGTACCAACCCACGGTCGGGGGATGACGAGGCGCCATGGCTTCCTAGGTCACGTGGTCGGAGTGGATCTGGAAATTTTGGAGGAAGGAAGGATAGGCGCAAGAAAGGGGATCTGAGCAGCAACCGGGGAAAGCAAGAAGCAAAGCCTAGGTGGACGCCGCTCCTTTATCAACTCGCGCGGTTGCTAGGGCGCCCACATCCAACCAACCGCCACGCGGCGCCCAAGGCCGCAGGCTGTTAGGGCCCGTGGCGCTTCGCTCTTGCCCTTCCGCCTCCCTGCACGGCCAAGTCCGGGCGCGCCTTGGGCCCGGGGGCTACTGTCGGCGTTCTGGGAACGGGGGTCCCCAGACTTGCCTGCCTGCGGCCTGCGGCATGGCTCAAAGGGGGGCCCAGCGCAGCCCATCTTCACCAACACAAACCCAAGACCCTCGCGAGGGGCCAAGCCTCGCGGGGCGGACGACGCGGAGCTTCCTCAGGCGCGGCCTCGTCAGGCTGGCTCACGAGGAGGCGGAGAGATCAAGGCGGGGTACCTCACGAGGTGCCCGTGACGCAAGCCATGACGACCGGGGGCGCTAGGCGGGTGCCAGCCCACGCAGTGTCCTCCCTTCCTCTTTGGTGCAAAGGGGGCAAGCGCAGCCGCGGAGTACCAAGGCATCAGGCAAAGGTTGCCATTTCGGTGCAACGAGACCAAGACCAAGAGGACTACGAGACGGAGGTCACCGTGGAGCCCAAGACGGCGTCATCACCAGAGCTTTGCGCAGGCGAAGACCACTTTTGTCAGGATAGTTGATACTAGTTGTCCCCCTTCAAATTAGCCCGCCATTGTTGGCTCCCTTCCCGCTCGATATTTGGGAAGAGGACTAGGGCCTCTATAAATAGGACCAGCCACCCACAAAGGGGAGAGAGCGGAGCCGGGGGGATCGAAGGATAGAGAAGATCAGGTAGAGAGAGATAGAGAGAAAGGTGACTGAGCTCCTCTCAGTAGTTCATCACCCCAGCCAAGAACAGACCCTCACGAGGCTGTTCTTCCTTGTATTTTTCATCATCATCAGCCCAAGAGGCAATCCACCACACCACACACACTGCAGTAGGGTATTACACCACAACGGTGGCCCGAACCAGTATAAACCCTGCATCTCTTGTGTTGTCATTTCCATAGTTCAGATCCTAGCAAGGCGGAGGGGTGCAGGTAGGTAGGAGGTGAAATCTCCACGCGCACCCCAGTGTTCGAACCTCAAGGGTCTGCCGGAACCCGAAATCCGTCAGCCTCTACAACAGGTTTTGCATTAGCAGCAGGAGCACCATGGTCCATCTCAGGGCTTTGGGTGGAGTTGGGATCATAGGCTCTCCATCATAGACCTGTTATTGGTGCATGTTGTTGTTCTCATTGAAATCGGCATCATTCCATATACCACCAAATGGAGCATTGGGCATAGGGTGCATGATACCATCAGGGGAATAGGGTCTGCATCCCCCCAATGGCCCCAAGAAGGTTAGTGTGCAGGATGTAAACAACTACAGTCCATGATTGCCCATGCCCAAGATCATCAAGGTTTTCACAAATAACATGGCTAAGTGGGATGTTGAGGAGATATGGCACACGGATCCTGACTAATATTCTAGCACGGTTTGACATATCCATCTCCTAGGTAAGAAAATTTCCAAAGTCACAAACAGATTCTCTGACCTTATCCATCCTCCAGCACTCCAGAGGAAAATTAACCATCATAATCCGAGCGTCATGGGTGAAAGTGCAGTCATGATAGTTGATACCTCGATCATGACGAATGACACGGAGCACAGAGTCGCCCACGAAGAAAGGCCCATGGTTGATAGCAGTATCCAGGTCACATGCATGCACAAACCTAACCATGGCCACTCCCATGGTGTAGCGGGATGACTCGGTGAGGTGCCACCCACGCTCGTGACCGAGGAAGTGCCTGATGATCTGGACGTCGGCAGCGTAGTGCGCAGGGTCCGGTGGCGGGTGATACGTCTCCAACGCATCTATAATTTTTGATTGCTCCATGCTATATTATCTACTGTTTTGGACATTATTGGGCTTTATTATCCACTTTTATATTATTTCTGGGACTAACCTATTAACCGGAGGCCCAGCCCAAAATTGCTGTTTTTTTGCCTATTTCAGAGTTTCACAGAAAAGGAATATCAAACGGAGTCCAAACGGAATGAAACCTTCGGGAACGTGATTTTTGAAACGAACATGATCCAGGAGACTTGGACCCTACGTCAAGAAATAAAGGAGGAAGCCACGAGGTAGGGGGGCGCGCCTACCCCCCCCCCCCGGCGCGCCCTCCACCCTCGTGGGCCCCCTGTTGCTCCACCGACGTACTCCTTCCTCCTATATATACCTCTGTACCCCCAAACGATCAGATACAGAGCCGAAAACCTTATTCCACCGCTGCAACCTTCTGTATCCAAGAGATCCCATCTTGGGGCCTGTTCTGGAGCTCCGCCGGAGGGGACATCCATCACAGAGGGCTTCTACATCAACACCATAACCTCTCCGATGAAGTGTGAGTAGTTTACCTCAGACCTCCGGGTCCATAGTTATTAGCTAGATGGCTTCTTCTCTCTTTTCGGATCTCAATACAATGTTCTCCCCCTCTCTTGTGGAGATCTGTTCGATGTAATCTTCTTTTTGCGGTGTGTTTGTTGAGACCGATGAATTGTGGGTTTATGATCAAGATTATCTATAAAAATATTTTAATCTTCTCTGAATTCTTTTATGTATGATTGGTTATCTTTGCAAGTCTCTTCGAATTATCGGTTTGGTTTGGCCTACTAGATTGATCTTTCTTGCAATGGGAGAAGTGCTTAGCTTTGGGTTCAATCTTGCGGTGTCCTTTCCCAGTGACAATAGGGGCAGCAAGGCATGTATTGTATTGTTGCCATCGAGGATAACAAGATGGGTTTTTTTATCATATTGCATGAATTTATCCCTCTACATCATGTCGTCTTGCTTAAGGCGTTACTCTGTTTTCATGAACTTAATACTCTAGATGCATGCTAGAGAGCGGTCGATGAGTGGAGTAATAGTAGTAGATGTAGGTAGGAGTCGGTCTACTTGTCTCGGACGTGATGCCTATATACATGACCATACCTAGATATTCTCATAACTATGCTCAATTCTGTCAATTGCTCAACAGTAATTCGTTCACCCACCGTAAAATACTTATGCTCTTGAGAGAAGCCACTAGTGAAACCTATGGCCCCCGGGTCTATCTTCATCATATTAATAATCCAATACTTAGTTATTTCCTTTGCTTTTTTACTTTGCTTTTATTTACTTTGCATCTTTATCACAAAAATACCAAAAATATTATCCTATCATTTCTATCAGATCTCACTCTCGTAAGTGACCGTGAAGGGATTGACAACCCCTTATCGCGTTGGTTGCGAGGAGTTATTTGTTTTGTGCAGGTACGAGGGACTCGCGCGTACCCTCCTACTGGATTGATACCTTGGTTCTCAAAAACTGAGGGAAATACTTACGCTACTTTGCTGCATCATCCTTTCCTCTTCAAGGAAATCCAACGCAGTGCTCAAGAGGTAGCAAGAAGATTTCTGGTGCCGTTGCCGGGGAGTCTACGCAAAAGTCAACATACAAAGTACCCATCACAACCCTTATCTCCCGCCTTACATTATTTGCCATTTGCCTCTCATTTTCCTCTCCCCCACTTCACCCTTGCCGTTTTATTCGCCCTCTCTCTCTATCCTCCCTCTCTTTCTCTATTTGCCTCTTTTTGCCCGCTTGCTTTTTGTTTGCTTGTGTGTTGGATTGCTTCCTTGTCACCATGGCTCAAGATAACACTAAATTGTGTGACTTTACCAATACCAACAACAATGATTTTATTAGCACTCCGATTGCTCCTCTTACAGATGCTGAATCTTGTGAAATTAATGTCGCTTTGCTGAATCTTGTCATGAAAGATCCGTTTTCCGGCCTTCCTAGTGAAGATTCCGCTACCCATCTAAATAGCTTCATTGATTTGTGTGATATGCAAAAGAAGAAAGATGTGGACAACGATATTGTTAAGTTGAAGCTATTTCCTTTTTCGCTTAGAGATCGTGCTAAAGCTTGGTTTTCGTCTTTGCCTAAAAATAGTATTGATTCTTGGAACAAGTGCAAAGATGCTTTTATCTCTAAGTATTTTCCTCCCGCTAAGATCATCTCCCTTAGAAATGATATTATGAATTTTAAGCAACTTGATCATGAACATGTTGCACAAGCTTGGGAGAGGATGAAATTAATGATACATAATTGCCCTACTCATGGTTTGAATTTGTGGATGATTATACAAAATTTTTATGCCGGATTGAATTTTGCTTCTAGAAATCTTTTAGATTCGGCTGCGAGAGGCACTTTTATGGAAATCACTTTAGGAGAAGCTACTAAACTCCTAGATAATATTATGGTTAATTATTCTCAATGGCATACTGAAAGATCTACTAATAAAAAGGTGCATGCGATAGAAGAAATTAATGTTTTGAGTGGAAAGACAGATGAACTTATGAAATTATTTGCTAGTAAGAGTGTTTCTTCTGATCCTAATGATATTCCCTTGTCTACTTCGATTGAGAACAATAATGAATCTATGGATGTGAATTTTGTTGGTAGGAATAATTTTGGTAACAACGCGTAAAGAGGAAACTTTAATCCTAGGCCTTATCCTAGTAATCCCTCTAATAATTATGGAAATTCCTACAACAACTCTTATGGAAATTTCAACAAGATGCCCTCTGAATTTGATAATAGTGTTAAGGAATTTATGAATTCGCAAAAGAATTTCAATGCTTTGCTTGAAGAGAAATTTCTTAAAGTTGATGATTTGGCTAGGAACGTTGATAGAATTTCTCTTGATGTTGATTCTTCAAAGCTTAGATCTATTCCTCCTAAGCATGATATCAATGAGTCTCTCAAAGCCATGAGAATTTCCATTGACGAGTGCAAAGAAAGAACCGCTAGGATGCGTGCTAAGAAAGATGCCTTTATAAGAGCGTGTTCTTCTAGTTCCTATAAAAATAAAGATGAAGATCTAAAAGTTATTGATGTGTCCCCTATTAAATCTTTGTTTTGCAATATGAATCTTGATAATGATGGGACTGAATATGATCCACCTTTACCTAGAAAGCGTTCCAAAAATTCAGAGTTTTTAGATCTTGATGCTAAATTTGATGAAAGTGGGATTGAAGAAATTAAAACCCTAGATGTTGCTAAACCCATTATTTTGGATTTCAAGGAATTTAATTATGAAAATTGCTCTTTGATTGATTGTATTTCCTTGTTGCAATCCGTGCTAAATTCTTCTCATGCTTATAGTCAAAATAAAGCGTTTACTAAACATATCGTTGATGCCTTGATGCAATCTTATGAAGAAAAACTTGAGTTGGAAATTTATATCAGTAGAAAACTTTATGATGAGTGGGAACCAACTATTAAAATTAAGATTAAATATCATGAGTTCTATGCTTTATGTGATTTGGGTGCTAGTGTTTCCACGATTCCAAAGACTTCGTGTGATTTGTTAGGTTTCTGTGATTTTATTGATTGCTCTTTAAACTTGCACCTTGCGGATTCCACTATTAGGAAACCAATGGGAAGAATCAATGATGTTCTTATTGTCGCAAATAGGAATTATGTGCCCGTAGATTTTATTGTTCTTGACATAGATTGCAATTCTTCATGTCCTATTATCCTTGGTAGACCTTTCCTTAGAACGATTGGTGCAATTATTGATATGAAGGAAGGAAATATTAGATTCCAATTTCCGGTAAGGAAAGGTATGGAACACTTTCCTAGAAATAAAATTAAATTACCTTATGAATCTATTATGAGAGCCACTTATGGATTGCCTACCAAAGATGTCAATACCTAGATCTATCCTTGCTTTTTATGCCTAGCTAGGGGCGTTAAATGATAGCGCTTGTTGAGAGGCAACCCTATTTTATTTTTATTCCTTGATTTTTTCTCCTGTTTAGTAATAAATAATTTACCTACCCTATGTTTTGGTTGTGTTTTTTGTGTTTAATTAGTGTTTGTGCCAAGTAGAACCGTTGGGAGGACTTGGGGAAAGTCTTGTTATCTTGCTGTAAAAAACAGAAACTTTAGCGCTCACGAGAACTGCTGCCATTTTTATTTGGAAAGTGCTATTTAGTTAATTCTTTTTGAATATTATTAATAGATAAATTTCTCACGTCCAGAAATTTATTTTAGTATTTTTGGGGTTCCAGATCTTGCGCTAGTTACAGATTACTACAGACTGTTCTGTTTTTGACAGATTCTGTTTTTCGTGTGTTGTTTGCTTATTTTGATGAATCTATGGCTAGTAAAATAGTTTATAAACCTTAGATAAGTTGGAATACAGTAGGTTTAACACCAATATAAATAAATAATGAGTTCATTACAGTACCTTGAAGCGGTCTTTTGTTTTCTTTCGCTAACGGAGCTCACGAGATTTTCTACTTTAAGTTTTGTGTTGTGAAGTTTTCAAGTTTTGGGTAAAGATTTGATGGATTATGGAACAAGGAGTGGCAAGAGCCTAAGCTTGGGGATGCCCATGGAACCCCCAAGATAATCTAAGTACACCTAAAAGCCAAAGCTTGGGGATGCCCCGGAAGGCATCCCCTCTTTCGTCTACTTCCATCGGTAACTTTACTTGGAGCTATATTTTTATTCACCACATGTATGTGTTTTGCTTGGAGCGTCTTGTATGATTTGAGTCTTTGCTTTTTAGTTTAACACAATCATCCTTGCTGTACACACCTTTTGAGAGAGCCATACATGATTTGGAATTTGTTAGAATACTCTATGTGCTTCACTTATATCTTTTGAGTTATATAGTTTTGCTCTAGTACTTCACTTATATCTTTTAGAGCATAGTGGTGGATTTGTTTTATAGAAACTATTGATCTCTCATGCTTCACTTAGATTATTTTGAGAGTCTTAAATAGCATGGTAATTTTCCTAAATAATCCTAATATGCTAGGTATTCATGATTAGTAAAAAAATCTTATGTGCGTTTTGAATACTAAGAGAAGTTTGATGCTTGATGATTGTTTTGAGATATGGAGGTAAGAATATCAAAGTCGTGCTAGTTGAGTAGTTGTGAATTTTAGAAATGCTTGTGTTGAAGTTTGCAAGTCCCGTAGCATGCACGTATGGTAAACGTTATGTAACAAATTTGAAACATGAGGTGTTCTTTGATTGTCCTCCTTATGAGTGGCGGTCGGGGACGAGCGATGGTCTTTTCCTACCAATCTATCCCCCTAGGAGCATGCGCATAGTGGTTGGTTTTTGATGACTTGTAGATTTTTGCAATAAGTATGTGAGTTCTTTATGACTAATGTTGATTACATGGATTATACGCACACTCACCCTTCCATCATTGCTAGTCTCTTCAGTACCGTGCATTGCCCTTTCTCACATTGAGAGTTGGTGCAAACTTCGCCGGTGCATCCAAACCCCGTGATATGATACACTATTTCACACATGAACCTCCTTATATCTTCCACAAAACAGCCACCATACCTACCTATTATGGCATTTCCATAGCCATTCCGAGATATATTGCCATGCAACTTTCCATCATTCCATTTATCATGACACATTCATCATTGTCATATTGCTTAGCATGATCATGTAGTTGACATAGTATTTGTGGCAAAGCCACCATTCATAATTCTTTCATACATGTCACTCTTGGTTCATTGCATATCTCGGTACACCGCCGGAGGCATTCATATAGAGTCATCTTTTGTTCTAGCATCGAGTTGTAATCATTGAGTTGTAAATAAATAGAAGTGTGATGATCATCATTTTCTAGAGCATTGTACCAAGTGAGGAATTAAAAAAGGGAGAGAAAGGCCATAAAAAAGAAGAGAATGCCCCAAAAAAGAGAGAAAAAGAGAGAAGGGACAATGCTACTATCCTTTGCCACACTTGTGCTTCAAAGTAGCACCATAATCTTCATGATAGAAAGTCTTTTGTTTTTTCACTTTCATATACTAGTGGGAATTTTTCATTATAGAACTTGGCTTGTATATTCCAACAATGGGCCTCCTCAAGTGCCCTAGGTCTTCATGAGCAAGCAAGTTGGATGCACACCCACTTAGTTTCTTTTGTTGAGCTTTCATACATTTATAGCTCTAGTGCATCAGTTGCATGGCAATCCCTACTCCTTGCATTAACATCAATCGATGGGCATCTCCATAGCCCATTGATTAGCCTCGTTGATGTGAGACTTTCTGCTTTTTTGTCTTCTCCACATAACCCCCATCATCATATTCTATTCCACCCATAGTGCTATGTCCATGGCTCGCGCTCATATATTGCGTGAAAGTTTATAGGTTTGAGATTACTAAAGTATGAAACAATTGCTTGGCTTGTCATCGGGGTTGTGCATGATGAGAGCATTGTTGTGTGACGAAAATGGAGCATGACTAAACTATATGATTTTGTAGGGATGAACTTTCTTTGGCCATGTTATTTTGAGAAGACATAATTGCTTAGTTAGTATGCTTGAAGTATTATTATTTTTATGTCAATATGAACTTTTATCTTGAATCTTTTGGATCTGAATTTCATACCACAATTAAGAAGAATTACAATAAAATTATGCCAAGTAGCACTCTGCATCAAAATTATCTTTTTTATCATTTACCTACTCGAGGACGAGCAGGAATTCAGCTTGGGGATGCTTGATACGTCTCCAACGTATCTATAATTTTGGATTGCTCCATGCTATATTATCTACTGTTTTGGACATTATTGGGCTTTATTATCCACTTTTATATTATTTTTGGGACTAACCTATTAACCGGAGGCAAGCCCAGAATTGTTGTTTTTTTGCCTATTTCAGAGTTTCGCAGAAAAGGAATATCAAACGGAGTCCAAACGGAATGAAACCTTCGGGATTGTGATTTTCGGAACGAACATGATCCAGGAGACTTGGACCCTATGTAAAGAAATAAAGGAGGAAGCCAAGAGGTAGGGGCACGCCTACCCTCCCCCCAGGCGCGCCCTCCACCCTCGTGGGCCCCCTGTTGCTCCACTGACGTACTCCTTCCTCCTATATATACCTACGTACCCCCAAATGATCAGATACGGAGCCAAAAACCTAATTACACAGCCGCAACCTTCTGTGTCCATGAGATCCAATCTTGGGGCCTGTTCCGGAGCTCCGCCGGAGGGGGCATCCATCACGGAGGGCTTCTACATCAACACCATAGCCTCTCCGATGAAGTGTGAGTAGTTTACCTTAGACCTTTGGGTCCATAGTTATTAGCTAGATGGCTTCTTCTCTCTTTTTGGATCTCAATACAATGTTCTCCCCCTCTCTTGTGGAGATCTATTTGATGTAATCTTCTTTTTGCGGCGTGTTTGTTGAGACCGATGAATTGTGGGTTTATGATCAAGATTATCTCTGAACAATATTTGAATCTTCTCTGAATTCTTTTATGTATGATTGGTTATCTTTGCAAGTCTCTTCGAATTATCAGTTTGGTTTGGCCTACTAGATTGATCTTTCTTGCAATGGGAGAAGTGCTTAGCTTTGGGTTCAATCTTGCGGTGTCCTTTCCCAGTGACAGTAGGGGCAGCAAGGCACGTATTGTATTGTTGCCATCGAGGATAACAAGATGGGGGTTTTATCATATTGCATGAATTTATCCCTCTACATCATGTCATCTTGCTTAAGGCGTTACTCTGTTTTCATGAACTTAATACTCTAGATGCATGCTGGAGAGCGGTCGATGAGTGGAGTAATAGTAGTAGATGCAGGCAGGAGTCGGTATACTTGTCTCGGACATGATTCCTATATACATGATAATACCTAGATATTCTCATAACTATGCTCAATTCTGTCAATTGCTCAATAGTAATTCGTTCACCCACCGTAAAATACTTATGCTCTTGAGAGAAGCCACTAGTGAAACCTATGGCCTCCGGGTCTATCTTCATCATATTAATCTTCCAATACTTAGTTTTTTCCTTTGCTTTTATTTTACTTTGCATCTTTATCACAAAAATACCAAAATATTATCTATCATATGTATCAGATCTCACTCTTGTAAGTGACCGTGAAGGGATTGACAACCCCTTATCGCGTTGGTTGCGAGGAGTTATTTGTTTTGTGCAGGTACGAGGGACTTGCGCGTAGCCTCCTACTGGATTGATACCTTGGTTGTCAAAAACTGAGGGAAATACTTACGCTACTTTGCTGCATCATCCTTTCCTCTCCAAGGAAATCCAAAGCAGTGCTCAAGAGGTAGCAGCGGGGCAAGGGTGATGATGGCCCACTCGCTATGATCCACCAGCGGCTGAGCACCAAGGAAGTGGTACGTGCGATGACGGCGGTGGCCATTGAGCTCAAGAATCTCCGTGCCAGGGGTGGTGGGGGATGGGATCGCATGGGTAACGTGCCTGATGGTTTCGGTAGGGAACGTGCCATCTTTGGGGACGAAACGATATCCATTGCCTCTTATTGCTTTCAAAAAATTTCTAGTGTCAACATAGAACAACAGGAGTGTTGTGTTAAATTTTGGAACTTTTCGGGGTTCGTTTGGACACTTTCATACATTAACTGGGTTTTCTGGCATTTTATGTGCATAATTCAAATTTGAACTACATGCACATGCACCAATGCATATAAATTGGTTGAAAAATCAAATCTATGTCCTTGGGTGCATGCTTAGGTCCCATGCAAGAAATGAGAATGAATTTCAAACAGCCTGCCACCGTCATTCGGCCGCAAACATTGAGATACATGGTTTTTAAATTCTAGTAAATCCAAAACTCATCTGAAATTCACGAAAATTGGCATGCTATCATGGAGCAGCATCAACATGTCGTGGTAAAAATTTTGTCCCATTTGGGGCAGGTTTGGGTATTAGCTTCTCACAAACCAGAGCTTCTCACAACAAGCCAGATGGTTTTGGTAGGGAACGTGCCACCTTTGGGGACGAAACGATATTCGTTGCCTCTTATTTATTTCAAAAAAATTCTAGTGTCAACATAGAACAACAAGAGTGTTGTGTTAAATTTTGGAATTTTTCAGGGTTCGTTTGGACATTTTTATACTTTAACTGGGTTTCCTAGGCATTTTATGTGCATAATTCAAATTTGAACTACATGCACATGCTCCAGTGCATATAAATTGGTTGAAAAATCAAATATGTGTGCTTGGGTGCATGCTTAGGTCCCATGCAAGAAATGGGAATGAATTTCGAATACCAGTGCACTATTGATTGCCGACAAAACGTTGAGATACTTTGTTTTTAAATTCTAGTAAATCCAAAACTTGTCTGAAATTCATGAAACTTGGCATGCTATCATGGAATGGCACCCGACATGATATGGTATTTTTCATGTCCATTTTGACAGAACGCACTCGAATAACAGTCAACAAAGGCATTTTGAAAAAAATAGCTGCCACTTTAATATCTCAAACATTTGTATAAATCAAATTGTGTGCGTTCTGTTAACCATTCATGTGATGCCATGTGTCTTGGTTTTAATGGCTATAGGAGGTGTCGTGCGGACAACTGCTTAACTGAACTGGAGGCATGCGAGCACAGTTCGGTGTGCAGGCTTACCGAGAGGCTCATCGGGAAGCGTGCGAGCTATTCAATGCATGATTTGCGCATCTCTTCAACGCAAACGGTTCAGATTGAATACGGTATGCAAATTAAAGCTAGACTTCGGCGCTAAGCCAAGAGACACTGTGATTTGTCAAAATATGCAGCTAAAAATCACTAGCACTATCTAATTTTGCAACTAAAATTCATTAATTCAACATAGATTTCATTCATAGATTAAGCAGTCATCCTCACTAGGAAGCGAGACAGCCTTGGACCGCCGCCCGCCTCGCTCCCATTGGTCTGTATTAATGGCGCGGTCGAGCGGCCGCACCCCTCCATCCTCGCCACACACACAATCCTCTCTCTTCACCCGCATCCTCGACGCCACTCTCAGTCCTCAAAGATGTCAGTGTATGAGGATGTCGCCGAAGCGCCCCATTGGAGGGAATGGCAATGCCGGGGCTGCTGAAGCACTGGAGCACGGGGTGAATATGGAGACAGAGGTTTCCGTTGCCGCCGACGAGGTGGATAACGAGGCTGCCAACGAGCGGAGGTGGGTCGAGAAAGAACTGCAAGCGACTCCAGCAGGCCTAGACTTCATCAGCAACCTCCCCGATGATATGTTGAGAGTCATCCTATCCCTCCTCCAAATCAAATATGAGGCAAGGACATCCGCCCTTTCCCGGCGGTGGCGCCCCCTATGGATCCTCACCCCTGTCGACCTCCTCGACGCCCATGAGCTCTGCCATGGCTATCGCAAAATCTTGGATGCGTTCTCCCAGATCCTCGGCAGTCACCATGGCCCAATCAGAGGCCTTATCACGGGCAAGTTCCGTTCCAATGGCAAGGACCGAGCCAAGCTTGACGAGTGGTTCTACTCCTGCCATAGATCAGCTCGACAAGCTCAGTTTTAATGATGGGCATATGCGCTCGCTGCCAACGTCCACGCTCTGCTTCGCGCCCACAGTGCACCTCGCCAAGTTCATGAACTGCCATCACCCCCTTAATGACACGCCCACTCTTTTTCTACCACGACTGAAGCACCTTGAGCTCGTCGCCGTCTGCATCCCAAAGGATGACATGGAGCGCCTGCTCCGTGGCTGTACTGCACTCTAGTTCCTTCGTCTTCAGGCGATGAATTGGTCAAGTACCTTCCATGTCACCTCCAGGACTCTCCGGACTATTTATGTGTGTTGCTGGTGCTGCGACGAGAGATCACAAAAGGTGGACCACAATATGGTCATTGAGGAGGCACCTTCACTTGAGAGATTACTTGTAGTTGATCAACAAGGTCCAATAAGAATCAATGTCATTTCTGCGCCAAAATTGACAGTGGTGGGCTACTCATCTATCAAATACTACTACTTTCAGGTACAACAGACGCCTTATACCTCTCCTTCTTGATATCAACATTATTTCTAGTTTTGAAGATGTATGTTCATCTGTCATCCAGCAAAGCTTCACCCAGATTCTGGGCACAGTGAAGGTCTTGGAACTAGAATCTCTCGGCCCCAACCTGGACCAAGTTGTCAGTTGCCTGAGATGCTTTGTGTGCCTGAAGAAGCTATATATCGAGGTGATGTTCCTTTCCTGTTAAATGTTAACCATAAGGGAGTTCAATTTTTTGCACCTTTTCCAAAGTTTACAAGGACAATGTACTATGGTTTTTGAAGGAATTTTGGAGGATTTCAGGACATACACCCCCACCCCATATTGGTTGCTTGATTCATATGGTTACAATCCATAAGCATTTCTCCTCTGGATTCATCTGTACTAGTTTTCTTAAGGATTTTTTCATCTAATCCAACCTCTTGTGAAGAAGGCTACATGTTTCTAGATTGTAATCAAATGCCCATGTTAATCATGTCAGATCGAAGATGGCACGTTGGTGCATTTTACAAATCCTGCAAACCAAATAGGTGTGTAGTAGTGTTCAAAACTGCATGTAGGCACTAACACGTTCTCTTTTTGCAGATAATAATAGGCCCGGAGGTGGATAATGTTTATAACGACAATCACATCGAATGCCTGGATCTGCATCTCTCAAATATTACTTTGAACTCCTACCGAGGGACCTTACCGGAGATTACACTCGCCAGGTTCTTTCTTGCCGGAGCAAGGGTGCTGAGGGTACTGAGGTTGAACACAAATTTAATTAGGAAAGATGAATGGTATGTTGATGAGAGCCGACATGTACTGCAGAATGGAAGAGGCTCCAAAAAACCTAACTTCGTATTGGAAGAGCATATGACAGAGCAATTGGAAGTCATTGTGTCAAACCCAAACATGACTTGTCAGCGGCTGATCCCTTTGTAGAAATGACGAGGTTTGCAATGTTTGAATTTGGGCATTGTAATCTTTGAATTTGAACCTTGCAATATTTATGGTACTTGTTATATAACGTAATTGGATGTTTAATTTGGTATTGCAATCATGTCGTGTTACAAGTATATATATGTTGTTCTTCTGTACACAAAGCATAGATGTTCTGCAGACAGGGCACATCACAACACACACATACCGCACTAGGTAACCCGTCAGCGATGAATTCATCAATCGCAAATGGTTATATACCAGGAAGCATTTGCCCACAATTTGTCTTATTTGCCACGTATCACTGTGTCGGCCTGTGCTCGCGTCCCTCAGCAAGTTGTGCTTGCCATTAGGCGCCGCGGCACGCTCTGCTCGCGTCCGTCGGTGCGCTCGGCTTGTGGATAGCTTTTCCTTGCATGTTCAACTGCTATATGCATATATATATATGGTTGCTCGCCGTTGAGGCAACCGTGGAGCGCTCTACTCGCGTCCCTCCGCGCGCGCTCTGCCAGCGCTTGGGCATGCGCATGATCACGTCGCGGGGCCCATATGCATGCGGTTGCACTGCGCGCGTTGCCACGCGATGCAGTTACGTGCAACATGATGGATTTACGCGCTGCAAATTAGAACTGCCATCAGGGCGTGCCGATATTCCTGGCCGTCCGGCTTCCCCTTTAATTCCCGCGGCCATTATAACCTTAGTTTCTTTAACCTTTCGATTGTGCCCCACAACATAACAATCACACCCATGACGACACATAGAGAGGGGATGTCTAGCGACACAACCTGAACTTTCTGAGTTACACACCTGAACTTCCCTCTTTAGGAACCCGACTTTTGGGCTATCTTCGCATTGTGTCTCCCCGCGCGAATTTTTCTGGTCGGTCGTGTTCTATGTGATATGAGTGTAATCTGCAAACGGTTTTTAGCAACTAAATGCCCGTTTTAAATAGGAATCTCGTTCATTCGTAGATTTTGCTATCGGGTCATGATGAACATGTGTCTGGTGCAATTTTACTGCCTGAGTTGTTCGACCAGAACTTCCCCCAGTGCTAGGCTGAACTTTCGCAAACATTGTCCAAATGAGGCTTGCGATGTACCGTTGGAAAGCTATGCACACGACTATCTTGACCCACGTTAAATTTTTGGCAAATGTAAGTGGTTTAAAAGCAGTTTTGAAAATCGTTTTTTCTTCACACAAAAAACGTGAATCGTATTTTCGATCACATTTCTAAACCGTTTATCGAATGAGGAAAATACTATGGCGTTGGAAAGCTGCTGCAAAAGCGCTCCTTTCATATGTTGAAAGTTTTCTCTAATTCCCTATGGTTAAAGAGTAATTTGGGAAATCGTAAAATTTCACAAACTGAATAGCCGAGTTCGTATTTTTTATGCCATTTCTAAATGGCTAATTCAATTAAGGCAAATTATATGGCGTTGGATAGCTTATGAAAATGCGCTACTTTTTCATGTCGAAAGTTTTTCCTAATTTTGAACGGTTTAAGAGTAATTTAGAAAATGGTACAAGTTCCACCGAGTTTGTATTTTTGAGTTAAGTTTTTAACCATACGTACAAATGCAGAAAATGATATGGCGTTGGAAAGCTTAAACAAATGCGAAACATTTTGGTATATATTGTTTATCCCAATTCTTTACGGTTTTAAATCAATTTTTAAAATGGCTTAAAATTTATTTTCACCGTAATTTCTACAAACTTTATCGGAATGGGGCAAATAATATACCATTGAAAAGCTACGAAAAATGCGAAACGTTTTCATATTGATGGTTTTCTCTGATTCCTAGCGGATTTCAAGTAATTTCAGAATCGGCGAGATCATGCTTTCTGCCTTTATCGCGAAACAGATTCTTCGATAATGCACCGCGTGAAGAACTTGAACTTCTTGGCATGTCTACTTGAACTTCACTCTATTTTTCACGTTCTTTTTTGCTCGTAGCTCACCATCCACTCATCGGAATCGAGCAAGTGATATATCGATTGGAAATCTGCTGTAAACACGCAACTTTCCCGTGTTGATCATTTTTTCATACTTGCGACGATTTTAAAAGTTTTTCATCTGAAATTCATTCAGTGTAGTAGTTGAACTTCCTGCTGTTTTCACGTTGAACTTCTGTGACGTATTTTCGTTGGTAATTTTCTCATCCATTCGTTAGTATTACACAAATGATATTTCTTTTGTACAAACCTCTCTCACAATAAATTTTTAACTTTCTCCGACCGAGGACTTGAACTTACACAAATGATATTCCTGCCATTTTGAAGTAAATTAGAAAATGACGAGATCATGATTTCTGCCTTCATCGTGAATGGAAATGCACTGCGTGAAGTAGTTGAACTTCTCAGGCATGTCTGTTTGAACTTGACTCTGTTTTTGACGTGATGTTTTTTGCTCGTAACTCCCAAACCACTTACCGGAATTGAGCAAATGATATACCGATGGAAAGTTGTTGAAACACACAACTTTTTCGTGTTGATCAGTTTTTCATACTCACGACAGTTCAAAATATTTTTTTTGAATGCGTACAAATGTATTTTTAACGGTATACATAAAAACTTTTAAACCATTCATCGGAATATAGCATACAATATACCGTTGGAAAGCTTATGAATAGGAGCAACTTTTTCATGTAGACAGACGTTACAAATTTTTGTCGTTTGAGAGTAGTTTTAAAAATGGCAAAAACAATGTCGTTTTTTCCTGTTTTTTACATGCAATTGAAGGTCGGACGTCTCGAACTAGAGATCTTGAACTTCACCGGGAGGAGCACGAGAACTTCTTGCAACAAACCTTTTAATTTTTTTGTTTTTTTATTCATATATTCTTATCTGAAATGCATTCCGTATAGTATTTGAACTTCCCGTTGTTTTCACCTTGAACTTCTGTCACGTATTTTTCTTCAACCTCTCTCACAATTTTTTTTGAACTTTCTTGGGCTGAGCACTTGAAATTCCAGCAACAAAAGTTTTAGCCTTTGCGTTTTCATTCTTTTTTTGATACAAAATGCACATCGTGTAGTACGAGAACTTCTGACAATTTATCAATCTGAACTTCTCTCGGTCACGTGAAAATACCTAAGTTTTTTTAGACATTGAACCGCTCTACCTTTTTTAAATGGACTTCATTCTGTATTTTTTAGAATATGAAAATCGGAGGTTTTTCAGAAACATCGAACTTCTTCATATTTTCGAATTGAACTTCTAGCTCAATTTTTTAATCTGGCAGCAAGTCTTTATTTGAACTTCCGTCTCAATTTTTAAGTTAATTTTTATTCAAATTTTTGCAACATCGAACTTCTTTGTATTTTCAAGTTAATGTTTTAACCGTCTGTCTGAAGGCATCAAATGACATGGCATTGGAAAGCTTGAGGAAATGCAAAACTTTTTGGTATATAATGTTTCTCCCAATTCCTTACTGTTGGATCACGGGTTCCGGCAAACCCTTGAGGTTCGAACTCTGGGGTGCGCGCGAAGTTCTTTCCCTCCTTCTGATCTACGCCCTAGCTCGCTAAGGTCTAGCGGACGAACTCGGCGCACTCGCAACACAAAGACACAAGGTTTATACTGGTTCGGGCCACCGATGTGATGTAATACCCTACTCTAGTGCGGTGGTGGTGGATTGCCTCTCGGGCTGATGATGAACAGTACAAGGGGAAGAACAGCATCCTGAGGTTGAGGTGTTCTTGTGCTTGGTGTGCCAAGGGTTGGCCTTTTATCAGATCCTATCTCCTTCTTCCTCGATCTCTCCCCCTTCTTCCCTCTCTCTCTAGGTGGTGGCTAGTCCTACTTATATAGGCCATGGTCCTCTCCCCAAATATTGAGCGGGAAGGGAGCCAACAACGGTGGCCAATTTGAAAGGGGACAGCTAGTACAAGCTATCCTGACAAAAGGTGGTCTTCACCTGCCAAAGGTTCTGGTGGTGACGCCGTCCTGGGCTCCATGGTGACCTCCGTCCTGCCGTCCTTCTGGTCTTGGTCGTGTTGCACTGATATGGAAACCTTTGCCTGATGCCTCGGTACTCCGCGCCTGCACTTGCCTCCTTAGCACCAAAGAGGAAACAAGGACGCTGCATGCACTGGCGCCTGCCCAGTGTCGATCGTCATGGCTCACGTCATGAGAGCCTTGCGAGGTTCGCCCCGCCTTAATATCTCCGCTCCTAGCGAGGCAGCCTGGTGAGGCCGCTCCCGAGGAGGTCTTGCGTCGTCCGCCTCGCGAGGCTTGGCCCCTCGCGAGGGTATTGAATGCCTTATTGATGATGATAAGCCGTACAGACCTACCAGCATAGCCACGCCATGGGCCGCAGGCAGGCAAGTCTTGGGACCCCCGTTCCCAGGACGCCGACAGTACACCCCGGGCCCAAGGCGCTCTTGGGCTTGGCTTCGAGGCGAAGCCAAAGGATCAAGCGCGGAGCACCGTGGGCCCCAAAAGCCTGCGGCCTTGGTTGACATGTGGCGGTTGATTGGTCGTGGGCATCTCCGCTTCCCCACGCTGCCTTGGCAACTGCCCGACTTGACAAGTCCCTGCGACATGCAAGGAAAATCATCATTACCTGTGATCGTGGGAGGCGTCGGTTGGCCTTCTTCTGCTATAAATGGGGAGGGGGCGGAGCCCCCTTCGCCCATCTCTTCTTGGTTCATTTGCTTCTTCCTCCTTGCTCCGCCACTAACAGCAATGGCGCCCATCCGAAGGTTCTCCGCCGAAGAGAAAGGAAAGGCCCCCCGCAATGATCTGGAGCTGCTTCCGTCGAAGAAGAGGTCAGTTCACCCTCGTGACGAAGCGGCGATGCAGGTGGTGATGAGGCCCTGGTGCGAGTGGCCTCCTCCAGGGTATCCGCTACCCTTGTACGCCCGAGCCGGGGGCTCAGGAGGGCGGAGCGACGAGCGGCGCGGCCCGCGCCGCGGGGACAAACGCCGTCACCCCGCGGTTCCATGTCACGGACTCGTCGCGTGAGTTCGTGCTATGGGCGGCGATGCCACCAAGCACCTGGATGCGCCTCCCACCATTCTTCGCCGCCGAGGGGTGTTTGCGAACTTTGGCTGTAGCATGCTGACTGCAACGCCCCGACAACCTGAGCGGAGAATGGAACCGTCGCCTCCGGGAAGATCTTCATGACCTGAGGCTGGGGTGAGATTGCTCGGGTGTGCCGCGCGGAGGGCGCCCTCGTGATCCACTTTGAGTACGATGGCGCCTCCATGCTGTTCTTCAAGGTCTTCGACGAGGAAGGCCACCGCCTGGAGTGCTGCCCTGAAGGAGGTCACCAGGGCGACACCGCGGCGGGCGCGGGGCCCTCCACTGGTCTTGCCTGCAGCTCCTCCAGCGACAGCGGTGACTCGTGGTGGTCCAGCGACTCTCCTGAGCCCTTGAAGTCTCCGGAGACGAGTGACGACTGATGACCCACAAGTATAGGGGATCTATCGTAGTCCTTTCGATAAGTAAGAGTGTCAAACCCAACGAGGAGCAGAAGGAAATGATAAGCGGTTTTCAGCAAGGTATTCTCTGCAAGTACTGAAATAAGTGGTAACAGATAGTCTTGTGATAGGACAAATTGTAACGAGCAACAAGTAACAAAAGTAAATAAAGTGCAGCAAGGTGGCCCAATCCTTTTGTAGCAAAGGAAAAGCCGGAACAAACTCTTACAATAGGAAAAGCGCTCCCGAGGACACATGGGAATATCGTCAAGCTAGTTTTCATCACGCTCATATGATTCGCGTTCGATACTTTGATAATTTGATATGTGGGTGGACCGGTGCTTGGGTGTTGTTCTTACTTGAACAAGCATCCCACTTATGATTAACCTCTATTGCAAGCATCCGCAACTACAACAAAAGTATTACGGTAAACCTAACCATAGCATGAAACATGTGGATCCAAATCAGCCCCTTACGAAGCAACGCATAAACTAGGGTTTAAGCTTCTGTCACTCTAGCAACCCATCATCTACTTATTACTTCCCAATGCCTTCCTCTAGACCCAAATAATGGTGAAGTGTTATGTAGTCGACGTTCACATAACACCACAAGAGGCTAGACAACATACATCTTATCAAAGTATCAAACGAATACCAAATTCACATGACTACTCATAGCAAGACTTCTCCCTTGTCCTCGGGAACGAACGTAATTACTCACAAAGCATATTCATGTTCATAATCAGAGGGGTAATAATATGCATATAGGATCTGAACATATGATCTTCCACCAATTAAACCAACTAGCATCAACTACAAGGAGTAATCAACACTACTAGCAACCTACTAGCACCAATCCCGGACTTTAAGACAAGAATTGGATACAAGAGATGAACTAGGGTTTGGAGATGTGATGGTGCTGGTGAAGATGTTGATGGAGATTGCCCTCCCCTAATGAGAGGAGCGTTGGTGATGACGATGGTGATGATTTCCCCCTCCGGGAGGGAAGTTTCCCCGGCAGAACAGCTCTGCCGGAGTTCTAGATTGGATCCGCCAAGGTTCCGCCTCGTGGCGGCAGAGTCTCGTCCCGAAAAGTTCCTCCTTATTTTTTCTCATAGAAAGACCTCATATAGGAGAAGATGGGCATCGGAGAGCCACCAGGGGGCCCACGAGGTAGGGGGTGCGCCCTAGGGGGGCGCGCCCCCCACCCTCGTGAGAAGGGTGTGGGCCCCCTGGCCTTCATCTTTGGCGTGGATTTTTCTTTATTTCTTTTAAGACGTTCCGTGGAGTTTCAGGACTTTTGGAGTTGCGCAGAATAGGTCTCTAATATTTGCTCCTTTTCTAGCCCAGAATTCCAGCTGCCGGCATTCTCCCTCTTTATGTAAACCTTGTAAAATAAGAGAGAATAGCCATAAGTATTGTGACATAAAGTGAAATAACAGTCCATAATGCAATAAATATCGATATAAAAGCATGATGCAAAATGGACGTATCAACTCCCCCAAGCTTAGACCTTGTTTGTCCTCAAGCGAAAAGCCGATAACAATAAATATGTCCTCATGTTTAGAGGTAGAGGCGTCGATAAAAATAAAATATGGACATGAAGGCATCATGATTGTTCTCATAACAACAACATATATAGATTTTGTCATATGATTACTTATGTTCAAGTGATGATCTATTCACAATGAAAAAGTATAAATCATAAACATTATTGGGCTCCAACAAACTATAATCTCAGTCATTGAAACAATTGCAATTTATCATAACATCGGAAAGACTCTATGTCAGAGCTAAAAAGCAAGTCCACATACTCAACTATCATTTAGTCCTCCATAATTGCTAACACTCACGCAATACTTGTGGTTACGGAGTTTTAATCGGACACAGAGAAAGATAGGGGCTTATAGTTTTGCCCCACAACCTTTTACCTCAAGGGTAATGTCAACCATAATGGTTCATGCTCCCCTACATCCAATTAGATATATATATATATATATATATATCATGTTCTTTCCAACATGTTGAGCTTGCCAAAGGATAAAATGAAAAAGGAAAGGTGAAGATCACCATGACTCTTGCATAAGGTAGAAGATAATAATAAAGGATAGGCCCTTCGCAGAGGGAAGCAGAGGTTGCCATGCGCTTTTATGGTTGGATATATAAAATCTCAATGCAAAAGAATGTCACTTTATATTGCCACTTGTGATATGAACCTTTATTATGTAGTTCGTCACTTTTATTACTTCCACATCACAGGATCGTATAAAGCTTATTCCTCCCACACCAATCAATCATACATATTTAGAGCAATTTTTATTGCTTTGCACCGATGAAAACTTACTTGAAGGATCTTACTCAATCCATAGGTAGATATGGTGGACTCTCATGGCAAAACTGGTTTAAGGCTATTTGGAAGCACAAGTAGTATTTCTACTTGGTGCTGAGAATTTGGCTAGCATGAGGGGGAAAGGCAAGCTCAACAAGTTAGAGGAACCATGACAACATACTTTATCTCAGATATAAGTAAGACATAACTCATTACGCTGTCTTCCTTGTCCAACATCAACTCTTTAGCATGTCATATTTTAATGAGTGCTCCCAATCACAAAAGATGTCAATGATAATATATCTATATGTGAAAACCTCTCTTTCCTTATTACTTCCTATTAATTGCAACAATGACCAAAGCTATGCCTGCCAACTCCCAACAACTTTTAATCATCATACTCTTTCTATGTGAAGTCATTACTCTCAATAAGATCAATATGAACTTTTTGTTTCTTTTTTTCTTTTTCTCTTTTCTTTTATTCACCCAAGATCATGGCAAAATAATCAAGCCCTTAACTCAACCCTAATCTTTATATATATAGCTCACGGACTCGATTACATAGAGAGATCATAAAAGCAAAACTCAAAACTAGATCATGCCATAAACTTTATTCTACTAGATCAAGATACTACTAATAGGATCGAACTAAGAAAAACAGTAAAGATAGGAGTTGTGATTGTGATACGATACCCGGGCACCTCCCCCAAGCTTGGCAGTTGCCAAGGGGAGTGCCCATACCCAGATACTCAATTCTTCTTTGTTGGAGGAGATGGTGGAGGTGTTGTTGATGATGCGGGCTTGTCATCCATCTTCCAAGGCATAGGTTCACCATCATAGAAAGATGATCGAGTCTCCGGAATCCTCAAATCTGCAGCCAAACTCATTCTTTTGAATCTATATTCATACTCACAGTTTTGGTTTTGAAGGTCATAGACTTGGGCTTGGAGGTGCTCGATCTTCTCATGTAGCTCGAAGATGGCCTCCTCGGTATTCTTGGCATCCGGCTTGTAGTTGTTGGTGAACTCCGTGAGCATCATGTGGCTAGTGTTGATTCCACGCTCCACCATCCTTTGGCACTTGAAAACTTGTTGCTCCACTACTTCGAGCCTTGTCTCCATGCTTCCGGTCCCCTTTGGTCCCTCTTCATCGCGGATGTGCAGCAACCCATCACGCATCTCAATGGTTTGAAGGTGTCGCAACACCTCCGCGAGGTAAGGGTTGATGACCTTCTCGAAGAACTTGTCCTTGGAGGCGCTTGGGGCCGTCATGATAACCTAGATCTGTCAGAAAAACAGCTCGAAAAAAGAACAGGAGATTTTTGCGTGATACGGGAGTCAAAACCTTTGGGAGAATATATAATGAATTTTTACCAACCAAAATACATAATGTGCAAGAAAACGGAGTCCGGAGGGCACACGAGGCGCTCATGAGGTAGGGGCGCGCCGAGGGGGGTAGGGCACGCCCACCACCCTCGTGGAGCCCTCGTGTCCTTCCCGGACTGCTACTTATTTTTCTATTTTTCTAAATATTCCAAAACGAAGAAATATTGCCTTAAAAATTGTTTTGGAGTCGGTTTACTTACCGTACCACATACCTATTCCTTTTCGGAGTCTGAAACGTTCCGGAAAGTGTCCCTTATGTATTCCTCCGGGGTTATGGTTTCAATAATATTGGTTTCAACATTTATGGGATTACCTGAGATATAATGTTTAATTCTTTGACCATTTACCACCTTCGAATTTGTGCCCTCGAAGTAGTTGATTTTTATGGCACCGGAACGATAGACCTCTTCGATGACGTAGGGGCCTTCCCATTTAGAGAGAAGTTTTCCTGCAAAAAATCTTAAACGAGAGTTGTATAGCAATACATAATCACCTACATTAAACTCACGCTTTTGTATCCTTTTGTCATGCCATCTTTTAACTTTATCTTTAAACAACTTGGCATTTTTATAAGCTTGGCTTCTCCATTCATCAAGTGAGCTAATATCACATAACCTCTTCTCACCGGCAAGTTTAAAATCATAATTGAGCTCTTTAATAGCCCAATATGCCTTATGTTCTAGTTCGAGAGGTAAGTGACATGCTTTTCCATAAACCATTTTATACGGAGACATACCCATATGATTTTTATATGCAGTTCTATAAGCACATAATGCATCATCAAGTTTCTTAGACCAATTCTTTCTAGACCTATTAACAGTCTTTTGCAAAATTAATTTGAGCTCTCTATTGCTCAATTCTACTTGACCACTAGACTGTGGGTGATAAGGAGATGCAATTCTATGATCAACATCATATTTAGCAAGCATTTTACGGAAGGCACCATGAATGAAGTGTGAACCACCATCAGTCATTAAATATCTAGGGACTCCAAACCTCGGAAAAATAACTTCCTTAAGCATTTTAATAGAAGTGTTATGATCAGCACTACTAGTTGGAATAGCTTATACCCACTTAGTAACGTAATCAACAACAACTAGAATATGTGTGTACCCATTAGAGGCAGGAAAAGGTCCCATATAATCAAAGCCCCAAACATCAAATGGTTCAATAACAAGTGAATAATTCATAGGCATTTCTTGATGTCTACTAATATTACCAACTCTTTGACATTCATCGCAAGACAAGACAAACTTACGGGCATCCTTGAAGAGAGTAGGCCAATAAAAACCAGATTGCAATACCTTATGTGCAGTTCTATCTCCAGCGTGGAGTCCTCCATAAGACTCGGAATGACACTTGCGTAGGATCTGTTCCTGCTCATGCTTAGGTACACAACATCTAATAACACCATCTACTCCTTCCTTATAAAGATGTGGGTCATCCCAAAAGTAATGTCTTAAATCATAGAAAAACTGTTTCTTTTGCTGGTATGTGAAGCTAGGTGGTATAAACTTAGCAACAATATAATTAGCATAATCGGCATACCATGGAGTACTACGAGAAGTACTTATAACATTTAATTGTTCATCGGGAAAGTCATCATTAATAGGTAGTGGGTCATCAAGAATATTTTCTAACCTAGATAAGTTGTCTGCAACGGGGTTCTCAGCTCCCTTTCTATCAACAATATTCAAATCAAATTCTTGTAGCAAGAGAACCCATCTAATAAGTCTAGGTTTAGCATCTTTCTTTTCCATAAGATATTTAATAGTAGCATGATCAGTGTGAATAGTTACTTTAGAATCAACAATATAAGATCTGAACTTATCACAAGCAAATACAACTGCTAAAAGTTCCTTTTCAGTAGTAGCATAATTTCTTTGAGCATTGTCTAGAGTCTTACTAGCATAATGGATAACATTTAATTTCTTATCAACTCTTTGCCCTAGAACAGCACCTACAACATAATCACTAGCATCACACATAATTTCAAAGGGTAAATTCCAATCAGGTGGCTGAATAATAGGTGCAGAGACTAATGCTTTCTTAAGTATTTCAAATGCTTCTACACAATCATCATCAAAGACAAATGGTATATCTTTTTGCAATAAATTAGTCAGAGGCCGAGAAATTTTTGAGAAGTCCTTAATGAACCTCCTGTAAAATCCGACGTGACCAAGGAAACTTCTTATACCTTTAATGTCCTTGGGACATGGCATCTTTTAAATAGCATCAACCTTGGCTTTATCAACTTCAATACCTCTTTCAGAAACTTTGTGCCCCAAGACAATACCTTCATTAACCATAAAGTGGCACTTTTCCCAATTTAAGACAAGATTAGTTTCTTCACATCTCTGCAAAACTCGATCAAGATTGCTCAAGAAATCGTCAAAAGAGGAACCATAGACAGAAAATTCGTCCATGAAAACCTCACAAATCTTTTCACAAAAGTCAGAGAATATAGCCATCATGCATCTTTGAAAGGTAGCAGGTGCATTACATAAACCAAAAGGCATACGTCTATAAGCAAAAGTACCAAAAGGGCATGTAAAAGTAGTCTTTGATTGATCTTTAGCCGACACAGGTATTTGAGAGAAACTAGAATAACCATCTAGAAAGCAATAGTGTGTATGTTTGCATAATCTTTCTAGCATTTGATCAATAAAAGGTAAGGGGTAATGATCTTTCTTAGTAGATTTATTTAATTTGCGGAAATCAATTACCACCCTATAACCTATGATAATCCTTTGTGGAATCAATTCATCTTTATCATTAGGAAGAACAGTAATACCTCCCTTCTTAGGGACACAATGGACAGGACTTACCCACTCACTATCAGCAACGGGATAAATTATACCTGCCTCCAGAAGCTTGAGTATTTATTTTCTTACCACTTCTTTCATTTTAGGATTCAGACGTCGTTGAGGATCACGAACTGGTTTGGCATCTGCTTCCAAATTTATTTTATGTTGACATAGAGTGGGACTAATGCCCTTAAGATCATCAAGAGTATATCCAATAGCAGCACGATGCTTCTTTAGAGTTTTCAATAATCTTTGTTCTTCATGCTCTGAAAGGTTAGCACTAATAATAACAGGATATATCTTCTTTTCATCAAGATAAGCATATTTAAGATTATCAGGCAAAGGTTTAAGCTCAAACACGGGATCACCCTTAGGAGGAGGAGGATCCCCTAGGATTTCAACAGGCAAATTGTGTTTCAGAATAGGTTCATGTTTAAAGAATACTTCATCTATTTCCTTCTTTCATTCATGAACATATCATTTTCATGGTCTAGCAAATAGTGTTCTAAAGGATCACTAGGAGGTACGGCAATAGAAGCAAGACCAATAATTTCATCCTTACTAGGTAATTCTTCCTCACGATGTTGTTTACTAAATTTAGAGAAATTAAACTCATGAACCATATCATCCAAACCAACAGTAACAATATTCTTTGTGCAATCTATGGTAGCATTGACAGTATTTAAGAAGGGTCTACCAAATATAATGGGACAAAAGCTATCTTGTGGGGAACCAACAACAAGCAAATCAGTAGGATATTTAGTTTTCCCACACAAGACTTCAACATCTCTAACAATTCCCATTGCTGAAATAGTATCTCTATTGGCAAGTTTAATTGTGACATCAATATCTTCTAACTCAGCAGGCGCAATTTCATTCTTAATTTATTCATATAAAGTATGTGGTATAACACTAGCACTAGCACCCATATCACATAAGCCATGATAACAATGATCTCCTATTTTAACAGAAATAACAGGCACGCCTACCACAGGTCTATGTTTATCTTTAGCACAAGGCTTAGCAATTCTAGCAGTTTCACCTTCGAACTGAATAACATGCCCATCAATATTATCAGACAAGAGATGTTTAACAATAGCAATATTAGGTTCTACTTTAACTTGCTCAGGAGGTGTATAAGTTCTGATATTGCTTTTACGAACAACAGTTGAAGCTTTAGCATGATCCTTTATTCTAACAGGGAAAGGTGGTTTCTCAATATAAGAAGTAGGAACAATAGGATCATTATAAGTGACAGTCTTTTCTTCAACTTTAATAGGTGCAGCTACGTTTACTTCTATGGGAGGATGATATTTAAACCACTTCTCCTTAGGGAGATCAACATAAGTAGCAAAAGATTCCCAGAAAGAAGCTACTATCTCAGAGTCAAGTCCATATTTAGTGCTAAACTTACGGAAAATATCGGTATCCATAAAAGATTTAACACAATCAAACTTAGGTGTCATACCTGACTCCTTACCTTCGTCGAGGTCCCAATCTTTAGAGGTGCGTTTAATTCTATCCAATAAATTCCATCTGCATTCAATAGTCTTCATCATAAAAGAGCCAGCACAAGAAGTATCGAGCATGTTGCGATTGTTTTCAGAAAGCCGAGCATAAAAACTTTGCATAATTATTTCTCTCTGGAGCTCATGATTGGGGCATGAATATAACATTGATTTAAGCCTCCCCCAAGCTTGAGCGATGCTTTATCCTTCGCGAGGCCAGAAATTATATATATAATTGCGATCACGATGAAGAAGATGCATAGGGTAATACTTTTGATGAAATTCCAGCTTCAATCTTTTATAGTCCCATGATCTCATATCATCACATAGCCTATACCATATCAATGCGTCTCCCTTCAAAGATAAAGGGAAGACCTTCTTCTTAGCAACATCATCGGGTATACCTGCAAGCTTAAATAATCCACAAACTTCATCCACATATATTAAGTGCTCATCAGGATGCTTTGTTCCATCACCTGTAACAGGATTAGCTAGCAGTTTTTCCATCATAGCCACAGGAAATTCAAAAGGAGTTTCATTTTCAATAGGTTCAGTAGGTTGAGGAGCAACTCTTTGCTCTACTGGGCAGGGTGAAGATACCCCGAACAAGCCCCTCAGAGAATTACTTTCCATAGTAACAAGTGACAGTAAATTTCAGCACACTATATAAATTTTTCCTTACCAAATTCCACCTACCAAAGGCGCTACACTCTTCGGCAATGGCGCCAGAAAAGAGTCTTGATGACCCACAAGTATAGGGGATATATCGTAGTCCTTTCGATAAGTAAGAGTGTCGAACCCAACGAGGAGCAGAAGGAAATGATAAGCGGTTTTCAGCAAGGTATTCTCTGCAAGTACTGAAATAAGTGGTAACAGATAGTCTTGTGATAGGATAAATTGTAATGAGCAACAAGTAACAAAAGTAAATAAAGTGTAGCAAGGTGGCCCAATCCTTTTGTAGCAAAGGACAAGCCGGAACAAACTCTTATAATAGGAAAAGCGCTCCCGAGGACACATGGGAATATCGTCAAGCTAGTTTTCATCACGCTCATATGATTCGCGTTCGATACTTTGATAATTTGATATGTGGGTGGACCAGTGCTTGGGTGCTGTTCTTACTTGAACAAGCATCCCACTTATGATTAACCTCTATTGCAAGCATCCGCAACTACAACAAAAGTATTAAGGTAAACCTAACCATAGCATGAAACATGTGGATCCAAATCAGCCCCTTACGAAGCAACGCATAAACTAGGGTTTAAGATTCTGTCACTCTAGCAACCCATCATCTACTTATTACTTCCCAATGCCTTCCTCTAGACCCAAATAATGGTGAAGTGTTATGTAGTCGACGTTCACATAACACCACTAGAGGCTAGACAACATACATCTTATCAAAATATCAAACGAATACCAAATTCACATGACTACTCATAGCAAGACTTCTCGCTTGTCCTCAGGAACGAACGTAATTACTCACAAAGCATATTCATGTTCATAATCAGAGGGGTAATAATATGCATATAGGATCTAAACATATGATCTCCACCAATTAAACCAACTAGCATCAACTACAAGGAGTAATCAACACTACTAGCAACCTACTAGCACCAATCCCGGACTTTAAGACAAGAATTGGATACAAGCGATGAAATAGGGTTTGGAGATGCGATGGTGCTGGTGAAGATGTTGATGGAGATTGCCCTCCCCCGATGAGAGGAGCGTTGGTGATGACGATGGTGATGATTTCCCCCTTCGGGAGGGAAGTTTCCCCGGCAGAACAGCTCTGCCAGAGCTCTAGATTGGATCTGCCAAGGTTCCGCCTCATGGCGGCGGAGTCTCGTCCCGAAAAGTTCCTCCTTATTTTTTTTTCTCATCAAAAGGCCTCATATAGGAGAAGATGGGCATCAGAGAGCCACCAGGGGGCCCACGAGGTAGGGGGCGCGCCCCCACCCTCGTGAGAAGGGTGTGGGCCCCCTGCCCTTCATCTTTGGTGTGGATTTTTCTTTATTTCTTTTAAGACGTTCTGTGGAGTTTCAGGACTTTTGGAGTTGCGCAGAATAGGTCTCTAATATTTGCTCCTTTTCCAGCCCAGAATTCCAGCTGCCGGCATTCTCCCTCTTTATGTAAACCTTGTAAAATAAGAGAGAATAGCCATAAGTATTGTGACATAAAGTGAAATAACAGTCCATAATGCAATAAATATCGATATAAAAGCATGATGCAAAATGGACGTATCAACGGCAGCTACGTGCCGCCAAGCTCCCGCCGAGCTCGGAGCAGGGTCGCGGCGTCCAGCCACCACCGCCGCTGATCTGGATGGGGCCGGCGCCGACCTCCCATGGCCCACTGTTGATGATGGCGTCCGCCACGGGAGGGTGTAGATAGGATTCCTCTTAGTTCTCATTCTGGTTCCCTGCGAAGGATCATGAAGTACCCCGTGGGGGTGTGTAAAGGGTCTGTAATGTCTTTTGCGTATATGTGGTCCTTGTTATGGAATTGCGTGGGCGCATATCCTGTCGAGGATCGACCTCCCCTTTCCAATCCTACGGCGGCTTGATGCTCTATGCTGACAGGTCCCGGTCCCCAGGCAGGCTGCAGCCGTCGCTGGTATGCCAGGTCGCGATGCCATGGTCAAGGCCAGGAGGTGAGCGGCCTGAGGTCCAGTAAGAGCTCCTGAGGAGCGATGCTCAGGAGGTCCCCTTTAGAGCTCAAGCGGCTGCCTTAGAATGGGAAAGGAAGAGAGTATCGCCACAGCAGGGCAGCGGAAGGAGTAAGGCCTGCTTCGGCTCGGCCTCCCCTTTCTATCCTCGTGATGGATTGGTGCTCTATGATGACAGGTCCCGGTCCCCAGGCAGGCTGCAGCCGTCGCTGGTATGCCAGGTCGCGATGCCGTGGTCAAGGCCAGGAGGTGAGCGGCCCGAGGTCCAGTAAGAGCTCCTGAGGCGCGATGCTCAGGAGGTCCCCTTTAGCGCTCAAGCGACCGTGAAGAGGCAAGAAAGGGAGGCGACATTGCCGCAACGGAGCCGCTGCGAAGGTCTCGTGTTGTGGCGATAGGTGGGTTCCATGTGTGAACTTATGTGGTCTGTTTGGAGTCTACTCCTCGTGGCACGCCCGGGCTCGTGCGTTGGTCGCTGTAGCGTAGCCATGCCAGGTCCGTGCGGGTTTCGCCCTCCCCTCCATGCTCTTCTTGGTGCTCTGCGTCCTCAGGTCCCGGCCCTCGAGCGAGCTCAGCCGCCGCTGGTATGCCAGGTCGCGATGTCGTGGTCAAGGCCAGGGGTGAGGGCTGGAGAGCCAGTAAGAGCTCCTGAGACGCGATGCTCAGGAGCCCCCCTTTTAATGCGCAAGCGAATCGCACGAGAAAAGCAGGAGAGTCTGTGGTACCACCTGCCATGATCCTTAGGAAGCCCCTGCAAGTTAACGTGAAGAAGGGCGCCGGACCGCTGGTTTGCTTCTAGAGCGGGCGAGGGGACTCCCTACTGTGGAGAGCCCCCGGGGCGTGTATAGCCCCACCCTGACACGTGGCTGGCATGGTAGGGTTTAGCGAGGTGTGCCTGCGCACTCGTGAGCCAGTGCGGGACTAACGAGGTCCTACCTCAAGGCAGGTTGCGCCTGGTCTAGGCCCTTGTTTATTGTCTTGGTCCTGCGAGATGGTCAGACAACGCAAAAGGGGCCCTGAAGAAGGGTGCCGGTGCCCGGCCCCCGTAATGGGCAACAATCAAGCAAGTGATATCCATAGGTAGGTTAAGCATGGAAGGAAAATCGGCTTGGGTAAATGCACAAAGATACATGCCACCGGGTCAGGCCCGAGAGGCTTGGGGATGATGCGGCCCAAGGGGCGCCCCCAACAGGGTAAACTGAAGGCATAAGCAAAAGAGATACATGCCACAGGGATAGACCCATGCGGCCTGGGAATAATGCAGCCCGAGGGGCGCTCCCAGCTAAACGAACTTGGAAAATGTCACCTGGTTCTGTCGATGAAGGAGAGTTGGTGCAGCTGAAGGCACGTGGTGAAGGGGTCGTTCCTCACGAGCCATCGGGGCCCTGAGCCTCGGGAGGCTCTGGGGGCTCAGGTGGTTCCCTGAGGACCGTCTCCATCTCTGCCAGGATGACGTGGTGCCTGGCCTCCTGAGCCGCCAGGACACGCTGCAGGTTGCGTTGATAGGATGACGACATGCTCGGCAAGCTGAAGGGCATGCGAACGTAGTTTTATGGTGGGCCCTCGCAACGGCCCACGCGCGAAGGCTAGAAAAGATCCTGAGATGCGGCCCTGTTGAGTCACGGTACGTCAACGCAGACGCGCAGCCCGACATCCTCACCTGGATGGGGAGCTGCGCCTCGTGAGCGGCGGTCGCCGCACATGGCCCTTGCGTCTTGCAGTTCCTGAGCGGTATTGGTGATGAACTCCTGAGCGGTGGGCGCTCCTTGCCCTGTGTTCTCCTAAGGGAAACGTGCCGCGAAGCACGCCTCCAAGTGGTGCCCTAGCGCCTCCCTCGTGATGTTGGCAAGGTCTGAGGCCCTCCAGAAGAGAGCCCCCAAGCCCTGCCCGAGGAGGGCGCTGGGCGCGCCTTCCTATGCGACAGAGGGAGGCGCCCCTAGAGCGGGCGCTGATCCTGATGAGGTTCCAGCTGCGATACCACCCTCCTAAGGTCTGACACGACGCAGCTTCTTCTTCTTCTTGGGGATAGCCTCAGGACGATCCTCGCTCTTGCTGTCGGGGTCGTCGATTGCGGCAGCTTGAAAGGCGCGCCCGAGGGAGCACACCGCATCCCTCTCTTCGCACGGGACCGTGATGATTCCGCCGCTTCCTGGCATCTTCAGGACATTGTAACCGTGGTGTGTCACCGCCATGAACTTGGCCAGGGCTGGATATCTGAGAATGGCGTTGTATGGCAGACGGATGTGCACGACGTCAAAGTCGATGAGCTCGGTGCGGTAGTTCTTGCGTTTACAAAGGTGACAGGGAGGCGGACCTGCCCTATCGGTGTGGTGGAACCGTCAGTCACTCCTGAGAAAGGCTTGGTAGGCTGAAGCTGCTCATATGGCACTTGGAGGTTGTCGAACGTGTTGATAGACAGGACGTTGAGCCCTGCGCCGCCGTCGATGAGGGACTTGGTAACTTGCATGTTGCTGATGACTGGTGAACAAAGCATCGGGAGGGCGCGGTGGCTGCGCACTTGCGCTGATCTGCCGAGCTGAAGGTGATGGCGCACTGGGACCACCTGAGCGGGCGCGTGGCCTCGAGCTTGTGGAGGACTGCATTCACCTCATGAGCGAACTATTTGAAGCTACGCTGCGAGGCTGGGGCCTGTGCGCCGCCCAAGATGCAGGCGATTGTGCGCGGCTCCTAAAAGCCCCCAGCCTCCTTGTCTTCATGGTGGTCGTCATTCCTTCTTGGTGGTGGCGGCAGCAGGGGAAGACCGGCGTTGCCCTGAGGGCGATCCTCACGAGGCTGGTCCCTCCAGGCGCCCTCGCGAGGATGATCCTGCCAGTGGTCCTCACGAGGCCTATCGCACCACTCCTGGCATGGACCACGGTCATCCCAATGTCCGCCTACACATCCTCCTCCTCGGCCATAGCACCAGTCGCTGCGCTCAGGGCGTCGACCGAAGCGTCCTTCGCGAATGTCTCTAAGTTCTTGATAGTCACTGGTGTTGTGGGTGTTCAGGTTGTGGAAGGCGCAGAATGGTCGACTGTTCTTGGACGACTCGGGCTGGTCTCTACCTCGCTTGGTGTCCGGCTCTGCTGCGAGCACAGCTGCTTCCTTGTGCTTCACGTCCTTGGCCTTGGCCTTCTTCTCCTCTGCGCCCGCAGCTGGCAGCTCGAGGAGGGAGAGGCGCCCCTCCTCAGCTCTCGCGCACTTGGTCACCAGGTTGAACAGCTCCTGAGATGTGCGCAGCTCCTCATGGATAGCGAGCTCCTCCTTCATCTTGATGTCGCGGACGCCGTAAGAGAACACGGAGATGATGGCCTCGTCCGTAACCTTGGGGATCTTGAGGCGAGTGTTGTTGAAGCGCTGGATGTACTTCTGGAGGGTCTCTTCCGGTTGTTGCTTAATGCGGCGCAGGTCACCTGCGGCCGGCGGGTGGTCGCGAGTGCCATGGAAGTTGGCGATGAAGCAATCACGCATCTCGTCCCAGGAGGAGATTGAGCCTTGCGGCAGGTTCAGGAGCCAGGAGCGGGCACCATCCTTGAGAGCCATAGGAAACCAGTTCGCCATGACTTTCTCGTCGCCGTTGGCCGCTTCGATTCTCAGCTCGTAGAGCTGCAGGAACTCCGCGGGGTCGGGGGTGCCGTCGTAGCGAGGAGACAGATCCGGCTTCAACTTGCCCGGCCAGGCGACGCTACGCAGCTTGGGGGTGAAGGTGCGGCAGCCAGCCGTGGTCGCCGGGGCCCGTCTCGGGCGTGGAGCTTGGACTTGATGAGGCCCACACGCCGCCACCGCGGGTAGCGCACGGGCTTGGCGAGGCGGCGTGGGGAGCGCTAGTGCAGCTTCTCGGGCCGAGGAATCTCTTGGCAGCTTCTCTCTTCGTGCGCGGGCACCGGGCATGGTGGATCGCGCTGCGGGGCCGCGCGCCTTGGCGCCAAGGCACCGTCTTGGGGAAGAGGTGGTGGAGGTGCTCCACGAGCCATGTCGCCTGTGGCTGGAGGAGGGCGAGGCAGAGAGGGGGATGGTGCCGGGGAGCCCCCTGCGGCGCATACGAGCTCGGCGACGTGGTCGAGCCGGTCCTCGTAGAGGTCGTCGATCGGGCGGTACCGCAAGAGCTCGTTCGCCATGAGGAGCGCGGCCTGTGCGTCCATGGGAGTGCGACGTGCGTGGCATGAGGAACCGGTCGGGATCAGCGATGGGGTGGCAGTGCGGCCGTCCTGCCGCACCGATGGGTGCAGCGAGGAAGCTTGCTGCTCGTTCCCCGTCGGGCCGGTTGCGGCGTTGGCGGCAGGCAACGGGGAACGACGAGGTGGCTCGCCGATGGGAGCCGTCTGAGCAACGCGGGCAGTGAGGGCAGCCCGGCGTTCAGCTCGAGCGCGGCGAGCGTCTGCCATGGAGACGACGGAGCGACAGAGCGCCGACCGACGGAAGGGAAGCTACGGCGCACCCCTACCTGGCGCGCCAAATGTCGGGTCACAGGTTCCGGCAAACCCTTGAGGTTCGAACTCTGGGGTGCACGCGAAGTTCTTTCCCTCCTTCCGATCTACGCCCTAGCTCGCTAAGGTCTCGCGGACGAACTTTACGCACTCGCAACACAAAGACACAAGGTTTATACTGGTTCGGGCCACCGATGTGGTGTAATACTGTCGGGTTTCGTGTTCCGGCAGACCCTTCAGGTTTGAACACTGGGGTGCGCATGGAGATCTCTCCCCTACCGATCTACGTCTGATCCTCTCGTGCGAACTAAGATGAAAAATGATGAACAACACAAGAGACACGATGTTTATACTGGTTCGGGCCACCATTGTGGTGTAATACCCTACTCTAGTGTGTGGTGTGCTGGATTGCCTCTGGGGCTGATGATGGACAGTACAAGGGAAGAACAACCTCGCAAGAGGTGTTCTTGAGTTGGTGCGATGAACTGCTAGGGTGAGTTCATCGCCTCTCTTTCTCTCTCTCTCTGCTAGGGTTCTACCAGATCTCTCGATGTTCTTGGGGTATCTAGCTGTCTAGATGTCTAGCTGATCTCTCAATGTCTCTCCTCTGTGGTGGCTAGCTCTATTTATAGAGGCCCTGGGCCTCTCCCCAAATAATGAGCGGGAAGGGCGCCAACAATTGGCCATTTCGAAGGGGAACATCTAGTACAAGTTATCCTGACCAAAGGTGGTCTTCGGCTGCCAAAAGCACTGGCGATGACGCCGTCTTGGGCTCCACGGTGACCTCCGTCCTGCCGTCCGGCTGGTCTTGGTCTCGTTGCACCGGAATGGTAACCTTTGCCTGATGCCTTGGCCTGTGCTTGCCCCCTTTGCACCAAAGGGGAAACAAGGACACTGCGCAGGCCGGCGCCCGCCTGGTCTCGATCGTCATGGCTTGCGTCACGGGTTCCTCGCCAGGTTCCCCTGCATTGATCTCTCCGCCTCCTCACGAGCCTGCCTGATGAGGCTACCTCTGAGGAAGCTTCCTGTCGTCCGCCCCGCGAGGCTTGGCCCCTCGCGAGGGTCTTTGAGCTTGAGCTGATGAAGATGGGCCGCGCTGGGCCCCCGCTTGAGCCACGCCGCAGGCCGCAGGCAGGCAATTCTGGGGACCCCCGTTCCCAGAACACCGACAGTAGCCCCCGGGCCCAAGGTGCGCGTGGGCTTGGCTTAGCAGAGAAGCGAAGGGGCAAGCGCGAAGCGCCGCGGGCCCTAACAGCCTGTGGCCTTGGGCGCCGCGTGGCGGTTGATTGGGCGTGGGCGTCCGCACTTCCCACGACACCTCAGCAACTGCACGACTTAACAAGTCCCTGCATGTAAAGATATGGGTCATGATTACCTGAGGTCATGGTGCTCGGCGGTTGGCCTTCCCCGGCTATAAGTACGGGGCCACGTGAGCTTCGCCGGTTCACCCCTTTCCGTCACTCCTCCTCTTCTTCTTCCTTATCCTTGCTTCCTCTTGCGCCAATGGCACCGATCCGCCGGTTTTCAGCTGAGGAGAAGGGAAAGGCCCCCAGAGAGGGTCCTGACCCCCTCCCGCCGAAGAAGCGGCCAATCCCTTGCCACCGGGACGAAGGCGCCTGGCAGGTGGTGTCGAGGCCGTGGTACGAGCGGCCGCCGCCTGAGTTTCTGCTACCCTTGCACGCCCGCGTCGTAGGCCCCAGGGGGGAGGACGCCGAGCGACACCGACAGCGTCGCCGCCGACGTCGGCGAGTCACAATGGTGCGCGTCGTCCCTCCTGGAGTCCACGTGGAGTGATCCTCTCGCGAGCTGGTGCTTCACGCCGCCATGCCTCCAACTTCGTGGATCCGCCTTCCTCCCTCCTTCGCCTTCGAGATGCCGCCGAGCGGGGCCCTAGAGCTCTGGCTGTAGCACGCCGACTGTGGCACCCCTGCAACCAGAGTGGAGGTCGCGGTCGTCGCTCCGGTCAAGGTCTTCATGACCCGGGGCTGGGGTGAGATTGCCCGGGTCTGTCGCGCGGACGGCGCCTTGGTGATCCATCTTGAATATGACGGCGCCTCCATGATGTTCTTCAAGGTCTTTGATGCAGAAGGACGCCGGCTGGAATGCTGCCCTAAGGGAAGCGGCAGTGGTGACGAACAGGCGAGGACCAGCCCCGCCCATTGGTCCTCCTGCAGCTCCTCAGGCAGCAGCGGAGGGACTGCGGGCTTCAGCGGCTCCCCCGAACTCCTCGCAACCCCGGAGATGAGCGACGACAGCTACGAGCCTCCGAGCTCGCGCCACGCTCGGAGTGAGGCAGCTGCCTCGGGCCGCCGACGCCACTGATCTGGATGGGGTTGGTGCCGGCGCTGGGTAGCCCACTGTTCATGATGGCGTCGCTTGGGGAGGTGCTAGCAAGTAGCGTTCCTTAGGGTTAGCACCTTTTTTCCTGCAAGGAATTAAAGCAACACCCCACGGGGGTATGTAAGGCGTCTGCCGTGATTTTGTAATTACTATATCCTTAATATGAATTGGCGTGAGGTGTCCGTTCTATTCCGACTAAGCTCCCCCTTTCTATCCTCACGAGGACTTGGCGCTCTACGCTGACAGGTCCCAGTCCCCAGGCAAGCTTCAGCCGTCGCTGGTATGCCAGGTCGCGATGCTGTGGTCAAGGCCAGGAGGTGAGCGGCCCGAGGTCCGGTAAGAGCCCCCGAGTCGCGATGCTCGGGAGGTCCCCTTTAGAGCTCAAGCAATCCTGGCTGGGCGAGAAAGGAAGGTAGCGTCGCCGTGACAGAGTTGCACTGGGCGGGGATTTAGCGCCGCGTTGGTCTAGCTTTTGCGACGACGCGACTTATCTTGTGTGTCTGACGTAGTTCCTCGGAGAGGCGCCTGGCCCGAGAAGCGGTAGTCGAGGCACTGCTGGGTTAGGCCCTCGCGAGCTTCTTCCCACTCCCCCACACTTTCCTTAATGCTCTACGTCCTCAAGTCCCGGCCCTCGAGCAAGCTCAGCCACCGCTGGTATGACAGGTCGCGATGCCGTGGGTTAAGGCCAGGGGTGAGGGCTGGAGAGCCAGTAGGAGCCCATGAGTCGCGATGCTCAGTTACCCCCCCCTTTTAACGTGCAAGCGGTCCGTGCCGAAGAGAGGGAGATAGAGCTCACGATGCCCCCAATGTTACTCCTGGAGTAGGTCCTGCACACCAATCATGAGGAGAAACAAGGCCTGTCGTTACGATCACCGGCCAACCTATGGTCACTCCGAGGGAGAGGTCAGGGCACTGAGGGCCTGGTGAGGTGGCGCCGTGCGGGGCTGCCGTGGCCAGAGCTCGACCACTCAGGTTTATCAACGCTGCAGGGACGGACCCGTGCGCACGCGCCGTGCCAGAGCGAGCGGCTCCTCAAATAGGCGTTGATCGAGCAGGTGATTAGGTTAGGTACGTTAAGCACATAGGAGGAAATCCAATTTCAAGCAAGCACAGGTAAAAGCAACCGCCGCTGGGTCGGGCCCGAGCGGCGTGTGGATGATGCAGCCCGAGGGGCGCCCCCAACAAGGTAAATAAAGAGCATAAACAAAATGGATACATGCCGCGGGGATGGACCCACGCGGCTTGGGAATGGTGCAGCCCTGTGGGCGCTCCCAGCTGAAAGTAGAACTCTGAAAGATGTCACCTGGTGCTGTTGAAGATGAAGTGATGCTGAGGAAATGAGTGATGCGCAGTGAAGATGTCGGCCCTCATGAGCTCCCAGGCCCAGGGGCCTCGGGAGGCTCTGGTGGTACGTGCAGGTCTTCGGGGACCATCGCCACCTCCGCCAGGACCGCGCGATGCCTGACCTCCTGAGCCTCCAGAATGCTCCTCAACAGGCGCTGATGTGCGGCGACCGCGCTCGGCAGGCCGAAGGGCATGCAAACGTAGTTGTGGGGTGGTCCCACGCAGCGCCCTACGGCCGAAGGCCACAGGCGCTCCTGGGACGCAGCTCGGTTGAGCCCTGGTACGTCGACGCAGACGCGTAGTCCTCCATCCTCTCCTGGATTTGGGGCCACGGCAGGCAAGCGGCGGATGCCGCACATGACTCTGGACTCTTGTAGTTCTTGGGTGTTCCTTGCGATGAACTCCTGAAGGTTTTGTCTCCTTTGACTTGTACCTTTCTGAGGGAAGCGTGCCTGAAAGCACCCCTCCAAGTGGTGCCCGAGTGCCTCCCCCGCGACCTTGGCAAGGTCAGTGGCTCTCCAAGAGAGAGCCCCCGAGCCCTGCCTGAGGAGGGCGCCGGTTGTGCCTTCCTATGCGCAAGAGGGCGGCGCTCCCTGATCGGGCGCGAATCCTGACGCAATACCTCCAGAGGGCCTGCTTCCTTGTGGCTCTGGCCAGGTGAGGTCTTCTTCTTCTTGAGGTTCGCCTCGGGAGGCCTCCCGCTCCTACGATCTAGGTCTTCGATTGCTGCGGCTTGCAACGCACGCTCGAGCGAGCGCACTGCGTCCCTTTCTTCACAGGGTACGGTGATGACTCCACTGCTTCCTGGCATCTTGAGGACATTGTAACCATGGTGAGTCACTGCCATAAACTTGGCTAGGGCTGGGTACCTGAGGATGGCGTTGTACGGCAGGCAGATGTGAGCGACGTCGAAGTTGATGAGCTCGGTGCGGTAGTTGTTGCGTTGCCCGAAGGTGACCGGAAGCCGAACTTGCCCAATTGGAACAGTGGAACCATCGGTGACTCCTGAGAAAGGCGTGGTCGGCTGAAGCTGGCCGTATGGCACTTGGAGATTGTCGAACGTCTCGACGGACAGGACGTTGAGTCCTGCCCCGCCATCGATGAGGGTCCTGGTGACCTGCACGTTGCTGATCACTGGGGAGCAAAGCATCGGGAGGACTCCGGCCGTTGCCTCACACTTGAGCTGGTCTGCGGAACTGAATGTGATCGCGCATGAAGACCACCTGAGAGGGCGTGTGGCCTCAAGCTTGGGAAGGACTGCATTCACCTCGCGAGCAAACTGCTTGAAGATGCGTTGTGAGGCTGGGGCCTGGGCGCCGCCCAGGATGCAAGCAATTGCACGCGGCTCTTGGAAGCCCCCAGCCCCATCGTCTTGGTGTTGGTCTTCGTTCCTCCTCGATGGAGGCGGCAAAGGAGGGAGGCCTGCGTTGCTGTGGGGACGGTCCTCACGAGGCTGGTCCCTCCAGCCTCCCTCGCGAGGCTGGTCCTGCCAGTGGTCCTCGCGAAGGTGGTCACGCCATCCCTGGCGAAGGCCACGGTCTTCCCATCGTCCACCGCCTCTTCCTCCTCCTCGGCCATAGCCCCTATCATGGCGCTCTGGGCGTCGGCCGATTCGCCCATCTCGCACAGCTCTGAGCTCTTGACATTCATTGGTGTTGTGGGTGTGGAGGTCGTGGTACACGCAGTACCGTCCGCCCTTAGATGACTCAGGCTGATCCCTGCCTCGCTTGGTGTCCGGTTCCGCTGCTAGCATGGCAGCCCCCTTGCTCTTCACGTCCTTGGCCTTGAGCTTCTTTTCTTCCGGGTCAGCTGCCGGGAGCTCGAGAAGGGAGAGACGCCCTTCCTCAGCCCTGGCGCACTTGGTTGCCAAGTTGAACGGCTCTAGGGATGTGCACAGGTCTTCATGGATTGCTAGCTCTTCCTTCATCTTGACGTCGTGCATGCGTCGGAGAAGGCTGAGATGATGGCTTCTTCAGTCACCTTGGGGATCTTGAGGCGAGCATAGTTGAAGCGCTGGATGTACTTCTGCAGGGTTTCTCCTGGTTGTTGCTTGATGCGGCGCAGGTCGCTCATGGCCGGGGGCCGGTCGCGAGTGCCCTGGAAGTTGGAGATGAAGCGGGTGCACATCTCGCTCCAGGAGAAGATCATGCCGGGCGCTAGGTTCAGGAGCCAGGTGCGGGCGCCGTCTTTGAGCGCCATGGGGAACCAATTCTCCATGACCTTCTCGTCTCCGTTGGCGGCTATGATGCCCAGCTCGTAGAGCTGCAGGAACTCCGCGGGGTCCGCTGTGCCATCGTAGCGGGGAGGGAGGTCTGGCTTGAACTTGCCTGGCCATGTGACGCCGCGCAGCTCGGGGGTGAAGGTGAGGCAGCTCGCCGTGGCCACCGGCGCCCCTTGCTGGTGCTGGACTCGTTCTTGCGGGTCACCACGCGCTACCACTGGGAGCAGCGTGGGTTTTGTCGTGGAGGCGCTAGGGCGCGATCTTGGCGCGCCGGCGCGGGGAGCGCGCGGGCACCTTTCCGGGGACGTGGGATCTCTTGGCAGCTCCCTTCTTGCTGCGCAGGCGCCGGATGTGGAGGGTCTCGCCCTGGGGCTGCGCGCCTTGGAGCCAAGGCACCTTCTTGGGGAGGAGGCGGCGGAGGCGCCTCCTGATCCTCGCCCCCTGCACGGGACGGAGGGCGAGGCAGCGGGAGGGACCGCAAGGGGGAGCCCCCTGCGGCACTGACGAGCTCGGTGATGCAGGCGAGCCAGTCCTCGTAGAGGTCGTCGACGGGGCGATAGTGCAGAAGCTCTCACGCCAAGAGCAGCCCGGCGCACCCCTACCAGGCGCGCCAAATGTCAGGTTTCGGGTTCCGGCAGACCCTTGAGGTTCGAACACTGGGGTGCGCGCAGAGATCTCTCCCCTACCGATCTATGTCTGATCCTCTCGTGCGAACTAAGATGAAAACTGATGAACAACACAAGAGACACGATGTTTATACTAGTTCGGGCCACCGTTGTGGTGTAATACTCTACTCAAGTGTGTGGTGTGATGGATTGCCTCTGGGGCTGATGATGGACAGTACAAGGGAAGAACAGCCTCGCGAGAGGTGTTCTTGAGTTGGTGCGATGAACTGCTAGGGTGAGTTCATCGCCTCTCTCTCTCTCTCTCTGCTAGGGTTCTACCAGATCTCTCGATGTTCCTGGGGTATCTAGGTGTCTAGATGTCTAGATGTCTAGCTGATCTCTTGATGTCTCTCCTCTGTGGTGGCTAGCTCTATTTATAGAGACCCTGGGCCTCTCCCCAAATAATGAGCAGGAAGGGCGCCAACAATTTGCCATTTCGAAGGGGGACATCTAGTACAAGTTATCCTAACCAAAGGTGGTCTTCGGCTGCAAAAAGCACTGGCGATGACGCCGTCTTGGGCTCCACGGTGACCTCCATCCTGCTGTCCGGCTGGTCTTGGTCTCGTTGCACCGGAATGGTAACCTTTGCCTGATGCCTTGGCCTGTGCTTGCCCCCTTTGCACCAAAGGGGAAACAAGGACACTGCGCAGGCCGGCGCCCGCCTGGTCTCGATCGTCATGGCTTGCGTCACGGGTTCCTCGCGAGGTACCCCTGCCTTGATCTCTCCGCCTCCTCGCGAGCCTGCCTGATGAGGCTGCCTTTGAGGAAGCTTCCCGTCGTCTGCCCCGCGAGGCTTGGCCCCTCGCGAGGGTCTTTGAGCTTGAGCTGATGAAGATGGGCCGCGCTGGGCCCTCGCTTGAGCCATGCCGCAGGCAGGCAAGTCTGGGGACCCCCGTTCCCAGAATGCCGACAAATACCCTACTCCAGTGCGGTGGTGGTGGATTGCCTCTCGGGCTGATGATGAGCAATACAAGGGGAAGAACAGCCTCATGAGGTTGAGGTGCTCTTGTGCTTGGTGTGCCAAGGGTTGGCCTTTTATCAGATCCTATCTCCTTCTTCCTCGATCTCTCCCCTTCTTCCCTCTCTCTCTAGGTGGTGGCTAGTCCTACTAATATAGGCCATGGTCCTCTCCCCAAATATTGAGCGGGAAGGGAGCCAACAACGGCGGCCAAATTGAAAGGGGACAGCTAGTAAAAGATATCCTGACAAAAGGTGGTCTTCGCCTACCAAAGGTTCTGGTGACGACGTCGTACTGGGCTCCATGGTAATCTCCGTCCTGCAGTCCTTCTGGTCTTGGTCTTGTTGCCCTGATATGGAAACCTTTGTCTGATGCCTCGGTACTCCGCGCCTGCACTTGCCTCCTTAGCACCAAAGAGGAAACAAGGACGCTGCGCGCGCTGGCGCCCACCCGATGTCGATCGTCATGGCTCACGTCACGAGAGCCTCGCGAGATTCGCCCCGCCTTGATATCTCCGCTCCTCGCGAGGCAGCCTGGTGAGGCCGCTACCGAGGAGGTCTTGCGTCGTCCGCCTCGCGAGGCTTGGCCCCACGCGAGGGTCCTGAATGCCTTGTTGATGATGATGGGCCGTACAGACCTGCCAGCATAGCCACGCCATGGGCCGCAGGTAGGCTCTGGGGACCCCCGTTCCCAGAACGCTGACATTTACGATTTTAAGTCATAAAAACATTTTTTGCTGTAATTTTTGCAAACTTTGTCGGAATGGGGCAAATAATATACCATTGGATAGGTATCAAAAATGCGAAACTTTTTCGTATATAAAGTTTTCTCTAATTCCTAGTCATTTTCATGTAATTTGAAAATGGCGAGATCATGATGTCTGCCTTCATCGTGAAAGGAAATGCACTGCGTGAAGAACCTGAACTTCTGCGGCATGTCTAGTTGAACTTCACCCTGTTTTTGGCGTGCTATTTTCTGCCCGTAACTCCCAAACCACTTACTGAAATTGTGAAAATGATATACCGATGGAAAGTTGCTGAAAACACGCAACTTTCTACTTTATTTTTGAACTTCCTAGTTTTTTAGAATCATTAATTTTTCGTGTTTTTAAACCTTCGCACATCTCTGTTATTGAAGTTTGACCTTCTTAGTTTTTCTATACTAGAAATGATTTTTTAATTCGTCATTTGAAAAGGAAAAAAAATTCAAACCGGACATCGAACCACCCCATTTTCTAAATTTGAACTTCAAGGTTTTTGTTGGATACGAGGAAAATCATTTTTTTTAATAAGTGGTGAACTTCTCTATTTTTTTAATTTGGACTTTCTTAGTTTTTCAATTTTAACTTCTTCGTTTTTAGTTTTTCACAAACGGGAAAAATATTTTTTTAATTAACTTTCAATTTCGTTATTGTTTCTATTTCAACTTCTTGTTTTTATTTTATTTAAGTGGGTTCAAATTTGAATTTTTTTCATAAATTTGTGGTGTTTGTGGTAAACTTTTCAATTGTTTTTTTTTCTTAAAGTGTTTTTTCTACATATAAACTTCGAGGAGTTGATTGTGTTAATTTTTCCAAAAAAAGTTTCGCATAAAGGAAATATATGATAGTTTTATTTGTACATGTCAATTTCGTAGACCGAACTTTCTATCGTGTTACATATTCTTGAACATTTTTATTTATTATATTTAAAATTCTTTCTTTTTATACACAAAAATAAAATAAAACCACCTGTTTTTTGCACGAACACACACAGAACACAAGCACACAGGGAGAGGAACGCATGTGATTCATTATATTTGAATTTATTTGTTAAAGAGCAGGGAAGCTTGACCCAAAAACCAAGCACGACCATGGCAGAGAAGCTCGGCCTCCTCGCGTCGTTGTGGTCGGTGACGAGTTTGTCTGAGCTCGCCACGTGCTACCGAAGTGCTCTTTGTACTGCCGTTGAAGTCCAAATCCACCTCGTCCTGAAGTGTGAACTACTATATTGTTACGTACTAGCAAACATAATCAAACAATTATTCGCCACAAGATGGTTTCTCTATAACAATGTTTGTCCTTTTTCCTCCGTCCTCTCACCATCACATTTCTTATCATATCATGTAAAGGCAAGAATAGCAGTACTTGGTTCAGAGGAAGGAGTCTGGAAGACGAAAGGAAGCGGTTTATAGAAAAATGCATGCACTTTGGTCATGAGGCAGAGACGACCTGCGGTTCATTCTTTTCTGTACTAGCAGTAACAAGGAAGTAGCCAGCGACGGAGCTAGAGGAGGCCAGTGGCAATGGTGCACGGGCTTCTCCTCGCCTCACCGCACACCCTAATCTGCACCAATACCTACTACTGCTGCTCCTCTTGGTCAGATCGAGCACGGCCAACCTGACGATCAACAACAACAACAACAACAGGCCAGTCTAATTATGTGTGTATCGGTTTAAAATAAAGACAACAAAGAGAGATAAAATGGCTAACAATATTTTGTTTCCCCTCTTGAAAATATTTCTTCGTTGTCTTTTGGAGAGTGGATTTTTTCACCCAACTCTTTTGGAGAATGGACTGCAGAATTTCAATCTGACTGGCCTACCATTTCCATGCGTAGGTCAATGAGTTTGTGAAGCGTGCTAGAGCTGCAAAGATCCATGTTTACATAATTGGCCAACTGAAGAAGGTGATGCCTGCAATGATGGGGAAAGCCAAGGCTCAACAACGACTCATTGACAACTTACAAGATGAGTTTGCAAAGGTACTTCCATACAAAACAGCGTCCCAAGATGAAACCAAATGAATTTCAGCTACGCTTGCATCTTGATTCATAAACTGCCTCTTTTCTGCACAATGTCCTCGCTCCATTAACACCTGAGATGTATTGGAAATAGGTCCAGAGGGAGTACCACCTTCCGGCGGGCGACTTCCCCGATGTGGAGCACTTCAAGCAGGTGCTGACCGGATACAACATCGACAAGTTTGACAAGATCAAGCCCAAGATGGTGCAGGACGTGGACGACATGCTTGCGCACGACATCCCGAACCTCCTCAAGAACTTCAGCAACCCTTACCAGTGAACTTGTTGCTGACCTCTCGTTAGTTGCAACTTGTTCCTTAAGTGTGGTTCGTCTACCATGACTCATGATGGAAGTAGGCAAGCGTGAGAAAGCCATGCCCTTGTGTGGCAAGTGATAAACGTGTAACCCAATGTTCAGAGATGTATTAGCTCTTTCGTTTTGTCTTCAGTGTTGTACAGTCGTATCCTATGCACCTTTGACAATTGTTCAGAATAGATACCTTGGTGGGAGAATTCAAGATGAATAGGAACTATAGCAGGACTTGTGTTTTTTGGGCAATTTTGACAGAAACATACATGGATTGGCCAGTTTCAAAATTGCAGAAATTAAGTTTAGAAGGAAGAAACATTTGCTGAAGAAATCCATGTGTGGCAGCAAAGCAGACGCTACCCGCCTGCTCCCATGTGTGGCTATGTTGGCTCCCAACAATCTCATCCACAAATCGTGCGCCATAAAAAAATGATGCAAGCAAGATCGACTGCGCGGCATGCACCGGCAGGCCAGGCAGCAGCGTCGGCGAATATCAACATCTGAAATCTTCCCCTAAAAATATAATAGAGTTTACAACAATGTTCTTATCTGGACGATGCTTGCACACCAATCTGGACTGCATCGGGAGGATGAGGATGTGCATGCCTTTGCCGGCAGAGCACGCGAGCGCACACACACATACGAACACACATGAGCATGCACACATCAAATTGAAGCTATTCTAAAAAATCAAGAGGAATTCCAACAATCTTGTTCGACCTTCCACGAGAATTTTGTTCGACCTGCCCGATGAGTACTATCCGAACGTCCCAAGAAAATCAAGAGAAGTAGATAGAAAGAATGTGTTTCTCTGCTTGTCTACAGCCGTCGGGGAGGAGATGAGAAGATCACCCCGTTTTGTTCACCTACAGCAGCCGGACAGGAGGAAAGAGGCGCCCGGCCATGAGCAGATTGAAGGCCGGACGGAGGGAGGAGAAACGGGGGGTCCTGGGTTTCGGCCGGGGAGCGGGCCGGGGCGGATGGCTCGCCGGTGTCCGGGGAGCGTGGCGGATGGCTCGCCGGCAGCCGGGCAGCGGAGCAGTGTGAGGAAGGTGTGGCGCCCGGTGGGTCGCGCGCGTCGGGGCTGGAGGTGGGAGGCGCCTTGGGAGGTGGCTCTCTGGCGGCAGGGGAGGTGGAACTCCGGCGATGATGGAGGAGGCGGGGTGCGGCCGTGGCGGTGGCAGGGAGGTCGGGGGCCTGGTTGTGGCGCGGCGGCGGGGAGGTCTGGGAGATCGTGCGATGGCGGGAATCTGGGGAGGTTGCCGCGGCGGTGGTGGAGTAGGGGAGCGAGGATGCCGGCGATGGTGGGCGTGCGGGGGAGGAAGGGCCACAGCGGCGGGGAAGGAAGCGAGGGGCGGCGGGGGAGGAAACGCTGCGGCGGTGAGGGAAGCGCTGGCTGGCTGGAATCGAGGAGGTTGGATACGAGTGCGAGCAGGGAAGTTTGGGAGGGCCCTGTCGGCCCTATATAGGGGCGACTATCATCCAAATAGTTATTCTCATTCTTGGAATAGAATAATATTGTCCTATATATTATGATGTTTTATATGCAATCCCATCGCACAACACACACATCTTGTTAAACTGGTCTGTTTATGTTCTCTTGGCTCAACGTAAACAGTTCATCTGAGTGAACCCTATGCCGTATATCGCACACATCTTGATCTGGCTGACCGCTTATTTTGTGTTGCCTAATCACAAACAGTTCATTCAAGTGAAACATATGTTGTATATCGCACACACGTTCACCTGGCTGCTCATTTCTGTCCTTTTGCCTCATCGCAAACAGTTCATTGAAGTGAACTGTATGCCCCTCATCGCACACGCAACTCAATTCTGAACCGTGTTTGATGCATCCGTCATTACAAACATTTTGCATTTTTTTGACGGGTTTTTTACATCATCGTTTGTGATTATTGCATCGCACACAGTTTCGTCGAAGGGTCTCTGGTCGTAGTGTCACGTTAGCAGCATCTGCAGTAGTGATTGTTGTACATGTGAGGAATAAATCGAATTTGGCTACACTTAATACATGAGAAACATATACAATTGCTATATTTCCTAGTTTTTAATCATACTTGGTTTGGATAAATGGGTTTTTCATGTGGCTTGAATTAATCCGATGATTCTGAAATGTGCTTATTTTTTATCAACATATTTTACTGATAGCATGGGAACCCTCACTTAACCTGATCACTAACTACCTTATATGTGTTGCAGGGAAACAATGAGAAGCACTAAGGTTTACAATCGAGGTTTGCACATGCATGGTCCTTTGTCTAATAGCACAGTATTGTGTAATTGCAGGAAACATTCTAATATTTAGATTTTTAACAATTTAGTCTTGCACATGTAGGTCCTGCTATCAGAGGTTTTGACCCACTGTTCGACCCTTTTTGCATATGGGGAAATGAGTTGTCCATGAATATCAGTCAAGTCAGGAAACTCAGAAAGATTTTTAGGATAAAGAAATTAGCGACAAAAAATAACAAGATATTTGTCTGTACAATGAAGAAGACATCAGTTCACTACAGGATGGTACTAACTATTATACCTTGCCTTTTTTTATTCCTTTTCCGCATTTCCAATATAGAGAAGATATTTATGCACATCATCGTTTTCAGGCCTTTCCAAACCAGTTCACTGATGATTACCTCTCAAACCACCTGTATGGCCAGGAGGCAGGGAAGGTATTCATACAACACCCATGGTTCAATATTGAAGTGTTTCTGAAGAGGAAGAAGGATGGACGGTCAATCATCCACATGCACTGGCATAAAGTTGCAAAGACCTTCAACATCGATGAAGGCTCAATATTCGCCTTCCGCTTCAGCAGTTTTCTAGATGAGATTCATCTGTCTATGTAGTGTTTATGATGCTAATTTCGAAAGGTTATAGATGTTGCATGTGAAACTTGGTGCTACTAAAGTCATGTAATGGGGTAGCTGAGTATTAAAGCCGTATGATGTTGTACTCTTATATATTTCAATTATTAAATCCTGCTTCCTTAATTTAAAAATGAAATATATTATGCTTAATATGAAATGTCAATTAGATTAAGAAATGGGTTATTAATAATAGGACAATTAGCATGCTAATTGGGTTTTTCTATTGCAAACGGTTATTGAGAAAACACCAACGCACATAGTTTCTAGGAATAAATCATGTTGGGTCAATGAACAATCACACACGACATTCTCTTAAAAACTGTTTGCGTTAGGCCGCCTTGCGCAAATGTTACCACATAAAAATTGTGTGTGATGGACAGCCTTTGCCACACAGTTTCTTCTACGCATCGTGTGTGATGCATTCAACAACGCAAACCATAAAATTGTTAATATTGTGTGCAATGGCAACGCTATCACAAACGATTAATGGGGAAAATTGTGTGTGATGCACCTGCGAATGGAAACATTTTCCTTGGAGTGACTATGTGGGATGTACATACGAACGGAAACGTACTTCTTGGATTAACTATGTGGGATGTACATACTAACATAAACGTATTTCTTGGACTGACTGTGTGGAATGTACATACGAACGGAAACGTTTAGCCGGGACTGACTGTGTGGGATGTACCTACGACCGGCAACAATTTTGTCTGTATAGTTGTATTTTTTAGCACAACTGTACGTATAACCGTATTTGATCGCTCGCCCGTCGCACACGACCTCACTTTGCCGAGCGTATGTGACCGGAGGGCCTATCCCCGATGATTTCTGGGTCGTGTGGGAAGGACACCCCCTATCACAGTCACTCACTTGGTGACGGTTCAAAATGCCGTCGCGGAAAGGGGTTAAAACCGTTTGTATAGCACCTCGCTATACCAATGGAAGCACAACAGTTTGCTGGTGCTGATGAAGTCATCATACCAGGGCCAGTGGCCCATGAAGAAATACTTGACGACTCTGTTGTTTTCATGGAAACGCAAGTCAAAGAAAATGCACCACCGGAGCAGGCGTCTCATGAATAAAACTGATGAGGAAATAGAGGTTGAGAAAGTCGTTCCATCCCCACTAAGGAATATGCCTGTCGTGGCCTCCAAGCCTTGCACGGAGAAGAAAGAAAAAGTTGAGGGTGAGTGAGGGAGTCCTGGATTAGGGGGTGTCCGGATGGCCGGACTATACCTTCAGCCGGACTCCTGAACTATGAAGATACGAGATTGAAGACTTCGTCCCGTGTTCGGAAGGGGCTTTCCTTGGCGTGGAAGGCAAACTTGGCGATACGGATATGCAGATTTCCTATCATTGTAACCGACTTTGTGTAACCCTAACCCTCTCCGGTGTCTATATAAACCGGAGAGTTTTAGTCCGTAGGACAACATACACAACAACAATCATACCATAGGCTAGCTTCTAGGGTTTAGCCTCTCCGATCTCGTGGTAGATCTACTCTTGTACTACCCATATCATCAATATTAATCAAGCAGGACGTAGGGTTTTACCTCCATCGAGAGGGCCCGAACCTGGGTAAAACTTTGTGTCCCTTGCCTCCTGTTACCATCCGGCCTAGATGCACAGTTCGGGACCCCCTACCCGAGATCCGCCGGTTTTGACACCGACATTGGTGCTTTCATTGAGAGTTCCTCTGTGTCGTCGTCGTCAGGCTTGATGGCTCCCACGATCATCGATAGTGATGCGGTCCAGGGTGAAACTTGTCTCCCCGGACAGATCTCTGTCTTCAGCGGCTTTGCACTGCGGGCCAATTCACTTGGCCATCTAGAGCAGATCGAAAGCTATGCCCCTGGCCGTCAGGTCAGATTTGGAAGTTTAAACTACACGGCTGACATCCGCGGGGACTTGATCTTCGACGGATTCGAGCCACTGCCGAGCGCGCCGCACTGCCACGACGAGCATGATCTAGCTCTGCCGCCTAACAGTGCCCTGAAGGCCGCACGCGCATCGGCTTCGACCCTTAATTCGGAGCCAGCTGCGCCGATCGAGGATGGGTGGATGGACGACGCCTCGGGGTCTGCGATCCTAGCGGCGATCGAGCCGAACACCAGCCCCGCACTCCGCGAGACTCGTGATTCCAAGGAGCCGGACTCCTCTCCGGACTCCAAACCATTCGCGCCTCTGCCGATCGAATTCGATTGGGCGCCGATCATGGAGTTTACTGCCGCGGACATCTTTCAGCACTCGCCCTTTGGCGATATTATGAAATCACTAAAGTCTCTCTCTTTATCAGGAGAGCCCTGGCCGGACTACGGTCAGCGAGATTGGGATACGGGCGATGAAGAAATTCAAAGCCCACCCACCACCCACTTTGTAGCCACTGTCGACGATTTAACCGACATGCCCGACTTCGACTCTGAAGACATCGAAGGTATGGACGCCGATGAAGAAGACGATGAAGAACCAGCGCCTACTGGGCCCTGGAACGCCACCTCGTCATATGACGTATACATGGTGGACGCACCAAAAAATGACGACGAGGAGCGGAAGGACGCACCGAAGGCTTGTTCCCTCAAAAAGCAGTCAAAGCGGCGACGCAAGCGCCGCCCCAAACCCCGCCTCGACAGAAATAGCGATCACACAGACCCAGCACTGGAGCAGGACGAACCGCTGCCGGACAACGGCAATACGGATAATCAAACCGAATAAACAAATCCTATCAAGGATAATGGTCCGGACGACATAACGCCGGACAGGCACCCAGAGCAGCAGATGGCCCGTAAAAGGCTTGTTGCCACCGCGGGTAGTCTGAAAAAGCAGAAGCAAAGGCTCAAGGCCGTGCAAGACACACTCCAAATCAGATGGAGTAAAATACTCAACACAGCAGCAAGGTACGATGACAATCACCCCTCCAAGAGCTACCCAAAGCGGAAGCTGCTACCCGAATTCGATGAGGCCTCAGACCCCCTGGTCAGTAGACGACCCCTCTACCAACACAGAGCGGCATACAACATCGCTCACAATACAACACGCGACCCATGCGAGGGCTCGCACCCAAAGGACGGTGCAACAAGATCCATCTATGGACCACGCAAGCGCGCCCCAGCATACAATGCAACACAAAAAGCATCCGAACAATGCGATACACCCAGCTACAGGGGTGCCGCACACCCCCTATGTTTCACCGATGAGGTGCTGGACCATGAATTTTTAGAGGGATTCAAGCCCGTAAACATAGAGGCATACGACAGAACAACAGACCCTGGGGTCTGGATTGAGGACTACATCCTCCATATCCATATGGCTCGAGGAGATGATCTCCATGCCATAAAGTACTTACCCCTCAAGCTCAAAGGGCCAGCTCGTCACTGGCTCAAAGGCCTCCTCGAAAGCTCCATTGGAAGTTGGGAAGAGCTCGAAGACGCCTTTCAGGCAAATTTTCAAGGGACTTATGTCTGACCTCTGGATGCGGACGATTTGAGTCATATAACTCAACAGCCCGGAGAGTCAGCCCGAAAGCTTTGGAACAGGTTTCTTACTAAAAAGAACCAGATTGTCGACTGTCCGGATGCCGAAGCCTTGGCAGCTTTCAAGCATAGCGTCCGTGACGAATGGCTCGCCAGACACCTCGGCCAAAATAAGCCGAGAACGATGGCCGCATTAACAAACCTCATGACCCGCATTTGCGCGGGTGAGGACAGCTGGCTAGCCAGATGCAGCACCAGCGACCCCAGTACATCTGAAGTTAGAGATGGAAACGGGAAATCACGGCGCAACAGCAATAACAAACGCCGGAATAAAGAAGACAACACGAAGGGCATGGCAGTAAATGCCAGATTCAAAAGCTCTCGGCCAGGTCAAAAGCCGCCCCCTAAAGGCACCAGGGATGAACTGTCCAGCCTCAACAAAATTCTGAACCAAGTATGTCAGATCCATAGTACCCCTGGTAAACCTGCTAATCATACCCACAGAGAATGTTGGGTCTTCAAGCAGTCCGGCAAGCTCAACGCCGTACATAAGGGGGAGGATACACCAAGTGAAGATGAGGATGAGCCTCCCAAGCAAGACACGGCGGAACAAAAGTAATTTCCACCAGAAGTCAAAACAGTAAACGTGTTACACGTGATCAAGGGAAAAAACAACACGGCACTCCCAGGAAAATATACCCAAGTGCCTGTCACCGCGAAGTCCTGCCATTGGTCGTCTCAACCGATCACTTTCGACCATCGCGATTACTCAGCAAGTATCCGACACGTAGGATGGGCTGCCCTGGTATTAGACCCAGTAATTGGCGGATATCACTTCACACGAGCCTTGATGGACGGCGGCAGCAGCCTAAACTTAATATATCAGGATACAATCCACGGGATGGGGTTAGACCCAACACAAATTCGCCATAGCAATACTACCTTTAAAGGAGTAACGCCAGGCCCAGGGGCTCGTTGTACGGGCTCCCTCCTACTACAGGTTATATTCGGCTCCCCCGATAACTTCCGTCACGAGCATTTAACCTTCCACATCGCTCTGTTTCAAAGTGGCTATCAAGCACTGCTCAGATGCGAAGCTTTCGCTCGCTTTAATGCAATACCACACTATGCCTCCCTCACACTCAAGATGCCCAGTCCACGTGGCATCATTTCAGTGAACAGAAATATCAAGCGATCTCTGCGCGCCGAAGAGAGTGCGGCTGCCGTGGCAGCCGCACACTAAAAGCGCCCGGACCAGTGAAAGCATCCAAATAGGTCGTCAAGACCTCAGACACAACTAATCAAGTTCGGCGTCGCTATACCGAATAAGTGGTCACACCCCTATTTGTCAATACAAGGGGCTCAACGCGCGCAGACAAGTGGCAATTTCTTATCATCTTGAATTATACATGGTTTCTTTAAAAACTATCTTTTTGCACGACAACTTTTTCACTTAACTTCCTCTCTTTTACAGACGATCATCGTGCTACACCCATCCAGGATATGGCACAACGGAGACACAGGCGCAGACGTGCAGCAGGGACCCGCTCCAAGGATTCTTTTTAGATTAAGACCCTGCGTAAACCTTTTTTACTGTCTCTTGTTGATACATATCCACCGTTGAGAAGGATGCTGACGTCTTGGCATGTGGCCACACCAGAACAATGCACGTACCTGGACACAAGGGGCTTCTTACAAAGGCCATTATTTAGGCCCGGTTTATACCACAAAGACCGAATACCTTAGGGAGTGTTCGGCGTCGCGAGTTTGGCCCTATATGCATCAGCTCCGAATCATTGTCTTTGGTCAAATGTTGGGTTTGCCCGGCTCCTGTGTTTTGGTTCCTTACGTTCCGCTTTACCGGTCAGGTAGCACCAGGAGAACTACTGCGATTATGCCCTGGTTCATCCGGACGAGCACCTCAGTAGAGAAAGCCGAAAATTGACTGTCATGATATAGCGTGAGACCGGTCAACCACTCGATGACCTGTGGGAATGTTAGAATTCCTCCGCCTTAACGAAGGGCCGTTTTTCGGCTAGGCATGTACGCACCCCGGAATCAGGAGAGTGCGGAGCCACCAGGGGCTATCTAGTAGCCCCACTGTCAAACTCCCATGGCTAAGTGAAAGTGCTAAAGCATTATAGTCTGGTTGCCTCACTCGCTCCGCTATCACCTCCTTAATAGGACCAAGACGTTGGGTTAAGTGTGAACGCGTGTTTTTGCGAGCACCTCCGCATTATATGCGTGGGGGTTGAAGCCGACGACTGCAATCTTTCAGGTTATACACATGTATACATAAACGGCCGCCCAGGAGGCATCATATTACTTTCAGGCAAAAGTATAAAAATAGCCTTATAAAAATTTATAAAAGCATTTCGCTTACAATGAGATTACATATCACTCAAACATAATATTTTTTGAGCACTGGGTCTCTATCAAACGGGCACCCTCAAGAACTTCTTCAAAGTAGTGCGCAGCAGCCTTTCGACCTATAGCCGAATCCCGCGCTACAACATTGGTAGCATCCATCTCCGCCCAGTATGCCTTAACACGGGCAAAGGCCATCCGTGCGCCCTCTATGCACGCCGACCTCTTCATCGCATTAATGCGCGGCACCACGTCAAGGAACTGCTGCACCAAGCTGAAATAGCTGTTCGGTTTTGACCTTTCTGGCCATAGCTGATCCACAACAGACCTCATGGAGAGTCCGGACAACCTATTTAGTTCGGCCCATTCGGCTAATTGGTCAGTCAATGAAAGTGAACGCTCGGGATAATGGAATTGTCTTCAAAACAGCTGGTCTACTTCACGGTCCGTCTGACCCTGGAAGTACTTGGCCGCATCGGCAGCGCTCGCCGCCAAATCCATATACACATCCTCCGAACTCCACAGCCGATCCAGAGGGGCATACCGTGGATCTCCGAACTTCCTCCGCAACATAAAGGATTTCCCAGCTACAATATCCCTAGCTTCCCGCAGCTCCTCCTTCTTTGCCCTCATAGCAGAGCGGAGGTCTTTTCACGTCGCAGCAGCCTTCTCAAGGTCCGATGCGTTCGCTTGATTTTCCTTTTCAAGAACCCGGCAACGGTCGGCGGCGGATTTTAATTCTATGGCCATCTTGGCCATCTTGTCTCGGCTCTCGCCATGCGCGGCCTTCTCGGCTTGCAACTCTTCGGCCGCCTTCAAAGCAGCCGCATTACCCAACCTCGCTTGTTCCTTGGCTCGGGCAAGTTCTGCCCGCAAGGCTTCAACAGTGGCAGCTCCATCTGCAGTCACAACATATTAAAGATGCTGGCATCATGCTGCTCTTCCTATTATGGCGTTTACCAGATAATGACACTTACCCTGTGCCTCGTCAAGCCTTTTGTTAACAAGCTCGATGTCAGCGTCTGCCGCATCCAACTGCCGTTCTAAATGGGCAAACTTGCTAGTCCGGCTAGCCACCGGAGCTTCCATCACCTGCACATAGAGGCAGTATGGTTATTACCTGGGAATATGATCCACTATTCGTCGTCGTTTCCGACGACAACCAGAGTCTCAGGGGCTACTATCTACACAGGGCACACCTAACATGTGCAGGACTATCATACATTCTTTTACGTACCTCAAAGCCTGTCAGTAGACTTATAAAAGCTTCATGCAATCTGCTTTCGGCGGACGATATTCTCTCCATCACCATATTCATCAGCACACGGTGTTCATCTGAGATGGCCGCTCTGTAACACCCCGGATGTAACTTTCCCTATTTGTACTCCAACTCTTGCCATTTCCGGCGTTAAGATATATTAATTTCCTCGGGTTCGGGTTTTTGTCTCTGTGTGTTGTTTTTCGTTCTCATGCATCTCATATCATGTCATCATGTGCATTGCATTTGCATACGTGTTCGTCTCATGCATTCGAGCATTTTTCCCCGTTGTCCATTTTGCATTCCGGCGCTTCGTTCTCCTCCGGTGGCCATTTCTAGCTTTTCTTTCGTGTGTGGGGATTAAAAATTTCCGGATTGGACCGAGACTTGCCAAGCGGCCTTGGTTTACTACCGGTAGACCGCCTGTCAAGTTTCGTACCATTTGGACTTCGTTTGATACTCCAACGGTTAACCGAGGGACCGAAAAGGCCTCGTGTGTGTTGCAGCCCAACACCCCTCCAATTTGGCCCAAAACCCATCTAACTCTGCTCCATGTCCTAAAGCGTTCGATCACGATCGCGTGGCCGAAAACCGCACCTCAATTGGACTCTCCTAGCTCCACTTATGCCTATAAATAGCCCCCCCCCCCCGTTTTTCGGATCTCTCTCCTCTCCGAAACCCTAAAATTCCCTCGCGCCCGCCGGACGTGTCCGACCCGGCCAGACACTTCTCCGCCGCCAATCCCGCCTCGACACATGGCAGCGCCACCTCGCCGCCGCCGCCGGCCCGGGAGGCCCGATCCGGGCCCCCGCGAGCCCATCGCCGCCGCCGCGCGCCCGCGCCGTCTCCCTCCTCCGTCCCCGTGTCCGGTCACCGGCGCTCCCCGCCACTCGACGCCGGCCGGCGACCGCCGCACCGCGCCGCCTCTCCGGCCGCCCGAGCCGCACCGCCTCTCCGCTGCCTCGCGCCGCCGGCGTCCCTCGCCGCTGCCGCTGATGAAGCTATGTACCTAGGGTAGGGGCACGGACCCGTCCAAAGAGCCCTACCCAAGGACATCCCTAGAAGAAATCACCTATCAATCGACTTGAAGGTACCCCACTTGACAGGTTCAAGACACCCGACCAAGAAGCTACCACTCGACCATGAAGCTAATCACTCGACTGCCAGGAGACCTACAGTCACTCCGTAGGCAAACGGTCAGCTGTTAAGTAGTCTTCATGGTCATTATAGCACTTTATTAGAGGCGTTACCAGTAACGCCCAATCTTAAATGTACCTTAAACCCTGCATTACTGAGGGTAGGAGGGGGCCGGCGAACTCTATATAAGCCACCCCCCTCCTCAGTATGAAGGGTTCGCACCCCTGTAATCCATACACGCATAATCCAGTCGACTGCCTCCGGGCTCCGAGACGTAGGGCTATTACTTCCTCCGAGAAGGGCCTGAACTCGTAAACCTCGCGTGTAACAACTTCCCAATAGCTAGGATCTAGCCTCTCCATACTCACCCCCCCTACATCACTGTCAGAGTCGGAACCACGACAGTTGGCGCCCACCGTGGGGCCGGAATCTTAGCACTTAGTTGGAGAAGTTGCGATCTTTTCCGATCCCTTTGATCATGGTTTCTTGCGGAGTTCTGGTGGAGGGCCGCGAGATCCGTCTCGGCGTGCTCACCTTCATCGCCGATGACTCCACCTGGCTTCAGGAGGCACCACTCGACATCGACGCGCTCCCCGTCCGCGGCGCGACGCACTTCCGCGCATGCATTCGTGGCGTCCTCCTGCGGCAACCGTCGACCCAGTATCGGTCGACCCCTGCGTCGTCTCCCCGCCCTGTCTCCCACCAGTGCAAGCGCTTCGGTCGGTCGAGACTTCAGCGGTGGGTGAGGCACGCCGTGGCCCGCCAGTCGGCAGCCCCACAAGTTGCGGCAATCGAGCCCGTCGAGTCCCTCTATGGCCTGTTCGACCTGTCGACTGGCTCCGTGGGGACCGCATCCGAGTGCGATAGCAGCGACCTAGCGGCTGAGGTTCTGGCGGTCGATGAAGCACACAGCCCCCCCAGTTTCCCTCGCGCTGACGGAGCTACAGGCGGAGGCGACCCGTCGCGTCCCCACGATGAGTATCTGCCCGAACCTCTCACGTCGTTACAGCGAGAGGAGCTTCGCCGCCGGAACATGGACACACTCCACACTCCTATTGTCGGAGAAACCCCCGAGGCCCGGGCCTTGGAGGACGTGCGCCTTGCTAACCTGGTCGAGCGCACTCGACTGGAGAATCTCCAGCGAATACTCGACGAGCAAGCGCGTCAGCGGGCTCCCGAGTCCAGTCGATGTCCGCTAGCTCCCGAGTCCAGTCGGCGCCGGCTCTTCTCACCGCCTCAGGTATATCGAACCCCAGTTCAGAATTTGGCCGCTGCAGCCCGTATAGCAGAATCAATTCAGCCATCCCAGTCAGAGGCAGGCAGGGGCTTGTTGCAGATCAGAGCATTGCTCCGGGCGGCAGGAAACCAGAATTCCGCCGTTTCTCAGTCGCGGGATAGGATCCACAGTCGATCCGTTGCAGCAGACACAGTCCAGTCGGCCCACAGCCCGAGATCGCCCCCGAGGCGTGAGGGACGTGATGACCGGCATGATCAGTACAGGAGGAATGAGCAGTCTGATCATCGATTCGGTCAAGATGATCGACGTCGAGTGCCAACCCCTCCCCCGAGGAGCGGGTCATATGCGCCTCGACGGCAAGATGACAGACGCCCTCACAGTGTTGGGCAGAGGATTCCAGTCGACCCCAGAGACCCAGGCTTTGATGCGAGGTCTATCCTCGTTCAAGGTTTGGTCGACAGGAACAGGGCTCATCGAGAGGGCCACAACAGAGATGCGCCTGCCAGCAGCAGCAGAGTACGTGTTTCAGGGCTAGAGTGCTTCAGTCGAGCCATCAGGACCGCAGTGATTCCTCCCAATTTCAGGCTGGCAACTGGAATCAGCAAGTTCACCGGCGAGTCCAAGCCTGACACATGGCTCGAAGATTACCGAGTGGCTGTACAGATTGGCGGTGGCAATGATGAAGTGGCCATGAAGCATTTGCCTCTTATGTTGGAGCGCTCAGCCAGAGCGTGGTTGAATCAGTTGGCACCTAGCAGCATTTACACCTGGGAGGACCTCTCCCGAGTGTTTGTCACGACCTTTGAAGGAACATGCAAACGACCTGCAGGCCTCACAGAGTTACGGTCTTGCGTGCAGAAGCCGAATGAAACACTGAGGGATTACATCCAGAGGTGGATCACGCTGCACCACACAGTTGAGAACGTGCCAGACCATCAAGCAGTTTGCGCTTTCAAAGAGGGCGTTAAATACAGAGAGTTGAATCTGAAGTTCGATCGAACTGGAGAGATGTCTCTGAATCGGATGATGGAGATCGCCACCAAGTACGCTAATGGTGAAGACGAAGACCGAATCCGAAGCGGCAAGCTCAAAGCAGTCGCCCAAGAAACTGGAGGAAACTCCACTCGGAAACAGAAGCGGAAGGCCGAGCCAGCTGCTCCCGGGGAGGCCCTGGCCGTTGCCCAGGGAAACTTCAAGGGGAAACCCAAGGGCACCTGGAAGCCCAAGAAGGTCAAAGATCAAGACGGGAATGATGTTTTGGACTTACCGTGTCACATCCACACCAAGAAAGACGAAGAGGGTAATTTTATTTACCCAAAGCATACCACTCGACAGTGCCGGCTCCTGATCCAGCAGTTCCAGGGAAAGCAGCCCAAAGATAAGGAAAAAGAGCCAGACAGGATTGAAGACAAAGAAGACAGTGACGATGGATACCCCCAGATCAATTCCACCCTGATGATTTTTGCTGATGTTGAGAGCAAGAGTCGACTGAAAGTCATTAACCGTGAGGTGAACATGGTTGCCCCGGCAACACCCAATTACCTGAAGTGGTCGCAGACTGCCATCACATTCGACCAGTCAGATCACCCGACGCACATTGCCACCCCT